>NC_051156.1:127628552-127749774 GCF_013339745.2 Dermacentor silvarum | reverse complement strand
CTCATGCTTGTAACATGCTGTTACGTGCTTGCAAATGTAACATGCTTGTAATTTACTTTTTTTCAGCTGGTACCGTCCGGTGGAGCTTCATACAGGAACTACTGCCTTACCTGCTGGTGTCACAACGTAGTATGAACCCACAAAAAGCGCGGAACGAGCTTTTATATAGAGCAAAATAAATATTTCCTCATTGCACAAAAGGTCTTGCGTCTACTTTGTGAAATTGCACGTGGCACAGATTCGATGGGACTTTACAAGATCGTTCGCAATAATTTTACTAAATAATAAACCGATTCTGCACGAAGACCAAAAAAAAAGGGAAAAAAGGAAGGGGGGGGGGGGGGGGAGCGCAGCCGGCGTGCTAGCTTGCGTTCAAATACGCGCGCCCAAAACCGAAACCGGAAGTGATGTAAGTGATCGACACCGACCGCTTGGCACGCTGCAGTCAATTCGGCCGCTGGGCCCTATGGGAGTGTCCCCTCTTGTTGAATTCCTTTCTCTATGCTGTTGCATGTTTGCATCATGAACTCACGGTCTACTGCAGCGAAAGGCGCACAGCTTGTGGGATGGCGACTGTGTTGTATGTTTGCTTCATGCGCGGCATCCTGTTGGCGAGCGGCGTTGAAATGTGTCAGGCGTCCCAATGCGCTGACTTGCCCGCGAGAACTTGATAAGGGCGTTCTAAGCCTCGTTGGCCGCGTGTGGGCGCATGCGTCCGTGGCGTAATAATTTCCGCTCCCAGTCAGCGACGCGTGCGGACGCACGATGGTTGGCTCCGAGCGAGCTGCGACAACGGTCGTCAACGGCCGTGGTAGCCCGTCGTGTTCCGTGCCTGTGATGATGCCGATAGTGGCGTGTGGCGGTGACAAGACAAAGCGCGTGACAAGCCGGCTTGGAATGATGATTGTGTTGTGGCAACAACAAGAAGAGAATTGCTGATGGTGATTGCGAAGGAAGACGACGTGCCGCGGACAGTCTTGCAGGCGTTTTTCTGCAATAAGGAGAAAACTACTGGAAATCCCGCCTCGCAATATCGGCCTAGATTTATCGGAGCCTGTAATCCTATCTTTTGTAGCCTCTATTATTGGTTCAGCCACAGAAATGCCTGCTTGGCAATCCAAAATTATCTCATTGAATCAAATTGATTACCATGCTAAACTTATTGTCACCCTTCCCACCATAGTTTCTTTATTCATTATTTTAACCCATTGTTAATTAGTTTTTTTTTCTTCTCCTCTCACAATATCTGCCTTTCGAAACTCCAGTATTCTAATCGTTAATTCCCTTGTTTTTATACACTGAATATAACCACCCGATTCATGGCCAATCCCAGTACTGTGGGTATGCGCCACAACCACTCTGGTTAAGAACAACAACAACAACGAACAAGCGTGAGAGCACGAGAGTGCCCAGAGCGTGAGAGCGAGCGGCAGCCTCGAACGTCAGCTCGCAGAACGGCGGTTCAAGGCTCGGGTACCGGCAACCGATGTCCTGCTACCGTGCGGACCTGGTCGAAGTAACCGCTCGTGGCTGGGCTCTCCTGCGCACCAGCGGCCTGCTGTTCTAGAGGCCTGGTGCAGTGCTCCCGCTGGGGACGGGGACGCCTGAGCTACCTGCCAGCTGGCCGAGCCCGATGAATGGCGACCGGGTGTCCTGCTACCGTGCGGACCTGGTCGTAGATCCTGCTCGTGGCTCTGCTCTCATGTGCACCAGCGGCCTGCTGTGATAGCGGCCAGGTGAAGTGCTTCCTGCTGGCCACCGGGGCGCCTAAGCTACCTGTCCGTCCACCGAACCCGCCGTTCTAGCGGCCGAAATGTTGCGGGCCAGGCGTTACTGGCAAGTTGCAGCAGTGGCCTGGTGCTCTACCGGCTAGCTGTTTTCCCCTGCTTCCACGTCGCGACAAGGTGCGGCGTGGTGGTGACGGCATAGGACGTGGCCTTGGGCGTAGCTGGTGCCCGACAGCGCAGCGACGTGGCTACAACAACCACCGTCACGGGCACCGCAACGACAACGCACACGCGCGAGTGGTGACGCATGAGTGCTAGGCACATGTTTATATCGAAGGACAAATGATTTCCGAACTCTAGTCCACGTACATGTCAATTATCTGTATAGTGTTAGCGTGTCTGTATAAGTCTGTTTCCTGTAAAAAAGCTCCCGAGTGCCGTGTCATTATTAGAAGGATCTCGGGCCCAACGGAAACAGCGAGTTGTTTCCCATTACAGTCCCCAAGGACTACAGGATTAATCTGCCAAACGTTTCATCAGGTGAAGCTATGAAGCGTGCAGTCACGCTGCACGGCGACATCTCAGGTCATCCATATCGCATCGAAGACTTTCTAAAGCCCTTGCAAGACGCCGGCGTCGTCAAGGACGTTGCTGTAATAGGTGCCTACCAGATGTCCCACGTCTCGCTCGTTAACCTGCGGAGGGATGAAGCTAAAAAGACGCTTATATAGAAGGAGGAAGGTTGGTGGTCAAGGATCATCTTTGCATGGTCATCGACCCCAACTGGCAAGAGGTGCGTCTGAAGTTGCATTGGGTGGTATTGTATGTCACGAACAATAACATTCGGAGGGAATTCAGTGAATACGGCAAAGAGAAGGAGATGACAAACGACAGGTGGAAAGCGGATGACTTCGAATGTGCTGACTCTCTGACAAAGTTTGTGCGATTGTTTTTGAGAGAAGGTATCGGCACAGGACCACATACCGCACCAGATGCGTCTTGGCAGCGGTACAGTGCTCATTGTCGCACCAGGACGAGTCCCTATTTACCTTCGTTGCAAGCACACGAGTCATGTAGAGGGACGCGCAAGCGGGAAGGCGGCGGACGCTCTCCGCATCGGCTCCGTCTATGACCTCCGATTATTGCGGTGCTTCACGCCATTGTCCCAAAATTCTGAACTCATCGTCACCGCCAAGTTCTCTGCTCCACCCGGATACCACCCGCGTCCAGGTGGGCCCATTTTTTGGCAACTTCTGCGTGTTTGATCTCCACGACGGCTCCCCGCCGGGCTTGACCTAGTTCCGTTAGGCTATAGCTCCGCATCGCCCGGGTTTATTTCGGCGTGATGGCGGCTGCCACCACGGTTACGGGCTATGACCCTACCTCACTTCGGGTCGTGACGATGGAGACCATCTCCTCGGACCAAGCCATGCCCTCGCAGCACGAGTACTATAGCTTAGCCAACATGGTGAAACTCTGGCAACGGAAGCAATCCCAGGGCGCGGCTCCGCCCAAGGGCCAAGGGTCGCGTGCCGCCATTCTGCCACAGCTGGCTGCCTCCGACTCGTCCGCGCGCCGCTCTCCAGACAGAACGCGCACCGCACCACCTTCCCCGCCAAGGCGTCAACCCAAGTGGCGACCCCGCCATACTCCTCGCGTCTCCCGTGACGGCTACATCGTCGTGCCGAAGCCTCGCACTCCTTTTGAGCTCAAGTCGGTCCTCCCGTCCGATCGTGCCGGCGACGCGATCCGTGCATACCTGCGACATACCACCTCTTTCCACGTGTGGCCAGTGTGGGACCAAAATGTTCTCGTGTGCAGTGTCACCTCGTGACCTATGGCGCAGCGCCTACTTGGGGACATCCTGTTGCCGGTGGGAGACCAGCAGCTCCCTTTTCGGGGCCATTCCAAGGCGTCCGGGGAAATCTGCTGGGGTGTCATCACCATCAACCCGGCTGAAACCCCACAGCGCATCAAATCAGAACTCGAATGGTCGCAAGGCGCTATCCTGGCGGTCCGCAAACTCGGTGACTCTACTGCAGCGGTGGGGACCTTCGAGGGCACGAAGCTCCCCCGCTTCATCTTCTACCACAGTGTCGTGGCCTACGTGCACCCGTACAAGAAGACAATCCCAGCCTGTTCCCTATGCGGCACCATTGGGCATCGACCCTCGGCCTGCCCGCGACGCACTCCCGGTCGCTGTACCCGCTGTGGCACTCAAGTCCAAGTCACTTCTGAAGGCCTAGCTCAACACGAATGTAACCCGACATGCCTCCTCTGCTCCGGAACGCATGAAACCGGCGCGCAGGGATTTCCAGGGCAATATCGCAAACGTACACCACCATCGACCTCGAAGCCACCTGCACCCCCGTCGCCGGGCACGCAAGCGGCTTCCCAATCCGAGCCTGGATCATGTCTCCAGACCCCGGCGAACCCACCGCCGACCACCTCATTGCACAATCCGCCGCTTGTCGTGGCGCCACCTCAGCTGAGCAGCTGGGCAGGGATTACTGCTTCTCAGCCTCTCCCTCCGTCTCCCCTCCTTCTACAGAGCTCTCCGCTCTACGAAAACAGAACGCTCTTCTTCAGCGGCAAATCGCAGCTCTCACTAAGCAAGAGGCAACTTTCCAACTGCAACAACAGAAACCGGCAGGACCCCCCACTGACGCCCCAGTTGTTCAACCCGTCGACCCTCAGCCTAGCCCTCACGCTACGCCCACCCCGCGTACTCCCCCTGCTTCCTCGGCTTCATCCACGGCGCCGGCTGCTCAACCAGCTATGGGGGCACCTCAGAGCCCTCTTCCTATAGACCACACCCTGCCGCTCGAGGACCGTATTATTTGTCTAGAAAATGTAGTCCTCTACTAAATTTCCACCATTAATGTACAATAAATTGTAGCAGAGGTGATTCGGGCGGTTCAGGCCTGGGCTTTCACCCAGTTCCGCACCACATTATCTCGCTCGCGCTCGGCCTCTGCGAGCAGCAGCTCTGCCCCGCGTAGACGCAAAATTGCCGGTTCCTCTTCCCCGTCCCTCAACCAGGCTACCATCCCCCTTCCTGCTCCGCAAGGCCAGGGGCAGGGCATGGAGGATGACCCATAAAACTTTGGATTTCCATCATGGTCACTCCTTCATCTACACCTTCGCCATCATCTCAATTCGAAATCATCCAGTGGAACTCCAGGGGCTTCCGGCATCTTCTCCTATTCTTTCAATCTCCGGGCTCTCTCCCGGCCGTTTTTGCCCTCCAAGAAGCCGGTCCAAAACCTATCCTTTCGGGCTACTGCTCCTATATAGGCGGCACCACCACCAGTCTCCTCGTTCACAAATCATATACGGCTGTTCAGGTCGGTCTAGGCTTTGACATTCCCTATGATTACTGCATGATCTCCGTTCTTCCCAAGAAGCGCGGGGCCCAGTCAATCCATATTATCAACGTGTACTGTCGCCCGCACCTTCAACGGGTCACTTTCGCGGAACTCTTCTATCGGGCTCTCCAAGCGGCGGCTCGGCAACCCCTTGTGGTGGTTGGTGACATCAATGCTCCTAGCCCACACTGGGGGTACCACTATGAAAAGGCTCGGGGCCGCAAACTTAAGGAGCTTATCCCTACTCTCGGTTTCACGCTGCTCAACGACCCAGCGCATCCCACACGCCTGGGAAATTCAGTGACACGCGATACCTGCCCGGACCTCTTGCTCACACGAAACATTAGACATGTTACGTGGGAGAACCTCGAAGACACTCTTGACAGTGATAATTTTCTGCTTAGGATTGCCTTCCCGACTCAGAAAATGCGCCAAATCCGGGGCCCAGCCCGCATCATGGACTGGTCAGCTTTTCGCACCACACCTTTCCCCCTGCTCCCAGCCCCACAGGACTACCAGGCATGGGCATCATACGCCCTCCACAGACATCAATCATACACCGGATGCATTTGCACCTCCACCTCAGCCCCCGCAGTAGATCCCCACCTCCTCCACCTTTGGGAGGCACGCCACAGCCTTACCCGCCGATGGCCACGATACAAGCTAAATCGTAAGCTTCGCTCCAGCATAGAGGCGCTTACCGCGGAAGCATCTGACTATTCTACACAGCTTGCGGACACAAATTGGGTCGGTACCTGCATGAAGGCAGCAGGTCAGATGAGCTCCAGGAGTACATGGCGACTCTTTAGGAGCTTTCTGGATTCTTCCACCACCCGCGGGGAAACACAACGCCAACTTCGTCGCGCCTACTATGCCTACCAGGGCCCAACGAGCCAACTCGCGAACGACCTCTGCGTCCGCTGTGTCGTACCGTCGACCCCAAGGGCCCGGAGTACGTCTACTCCGGGCTCCCCAACCCCGAACTCCACGCCCCATTCATGCTTCCCGATCTTCGGGCGGCCCTGGCCAGAATGAAGTGAGGTACTGTCCCAGACCGGGATGCTATTACGGTCGTCACTCTCCTGGCCAACCGTCCCGACTCAGCATACGTCTCGCTCTTACATTTAATCAACACAGTATGGGAGGGAGAACCCCTCCCGGCGGAACGGACCACTTCGGTGGTCACATTCATTCCCAAGCCTGGTAAGCGCGTTAGCATTAAGGCATTGCGCCCCATATCGCTCACCTCCTGTGCGGGCAAACTTATGGAGACTATGGTTCGCGACCGTCTCTCCGCATATCTGGAAAGGAAAGGCGTCTTTTCTGACTCGATGTTTGGATTTCGCTCACATCTGTCGGCACAGGACGTCCTTCTGCAACTCCAGCACGACATCATTGTACCTAATACTATCCGCCGCAATGACAAAGCCGTTCTGGCCCTCGATCTCCGAGGCGCCTTCAACAATGTCAAGCATAGTAGTATCCTTACCAACCTTAGCACCACCAATTGTGAATCTAGAGCTTTGGGGTGCATCTGTGCATTCCTCTCACATCGCACCACCTTCATCCGCATCGACTCTGCAGAACACGGTCCGTACCCACTAGGCAACCGGGGTACACCACAGGGAGCGGTCCTCTCACCGCTCCTCCTCAACCTAGCCATGCTCCAACTTCCTTCGCTCCTCGCCCAGGTAGAGGACACACACGCAGATGACGTGTGTGTCCTCTATACGCAGATGACATTACCATCTGGACCAACTCGGCCTCCCCCCCACACAAATTGAAGACTGCATGCAGCGCGCGGCGCTTATTGTGGACACCTACGCCTCATCATGTGGCCTGGAATGTTCTGCTACCAAATAATCTCTTCTCTCAGTCTCACCTCTACTGCCACCTCAGATATATCTCCCCTCTTGCCCGATACAGGTCATCTCAGAAATTCGATTATTAGGCCTCCACACCTCATCTACTCTCAACCCTGGTTCTACCATTGCCCGTCTTCGACGCACTAGCGAGCAGGTTAGCCGTATGATTCGGCGGGTCTCCACCAAACGTGGCGGCCTCCGCGGCTGACACTCCCTCCGCTTGGCTCAAGCGTTTGTAACCAGCCGAGTCCTCTACGCCACACCCTACTTTCGCTTGCGTGGCCGCCACGAGAACCAGCTGGACGCACAGCTCCGCACGGTTCACAAGCGAGCACTAGACCTTCCCATTGCCACCTCCAATCGCTGCTTTGCGGCCTTGGGAGTGCACAACTCGTATGACGAGTTGCCGGAGGCCCATCTCGTCAGCCAAGTCAATCGCCTGTCCCAGACGACTCCTGGGCGCCGCCTTCTCGGTAGGCTCTCAGTGAACCCGATCCCCTGCCTCCATCCCGGAGCTATGGCGGCACAAACTTTGGTTTGAACCTCTTCCTCGAGACATGGATCCCACTCAACACACAGGCAGACGCCTAGCCCGAGCACACTCTCTTCACACTCGTTACTCTGATTCTCCTGGCGTCTTCAATGTAGATGTCGCGGGACCAACTCCCTCGGGACATTTTACGGCCGCATTGATCTCCGAGGGTCACCACATTGATGGCCTCTCTTACCGCTCGCCGGACACAACACAGGCCGAAGAGGTGGCCATCGCTTTGACCGCCTCTCACCCTACCTCAAGGGTCATTATCACGGACTCGCGCTACGCCTGTTACCGATAGCTCCAGGGTACCATAGCCCCTCTGGCCGCCAACCTTCTTCAGGCGGCCTCATGGCGCTTTGAGCCTCACTCTATCCGCATCGTCTGGTCTCCTGGCCACGCGGGTCTCCCCGGTAACGAAGCGGCGCATGCCGCTGCCTGCGTCTCTCCCTCCCGGGCCGTTACCACCTCCGACTCTGCGTCTACCCCAGACACCTCAGCTCTTACGCCGTACCGCGCAATTCTAGAGCATTATCGCAGCTCGCGCCGCCTTTACCCAGACCCTACCCGGGGCCTCTCTAAAGCGGATGAAAGACTTCTGAGACGCTTGCAGACTAACACCTTCTTGTGTCCTGCGGCCGCTCAGCATTTCATGCCTGGTATACACGGCTACTGTGCGCATTGTGGGGTCCAGGCCGACACCTATCACATGATGGCAGTATGCCCCTCCATACCCCTTCCTTTTTCATCCCCGTTCACCCTACCCACAAGAGAGTCTTGGGAGGAGTTCCTGCTTGGCTGCTCTACCCTGGACGCTCAACGCTCCTTGGTGGCCCGCGCCCGAGCGGGGATCATTTCCAGTGGACTTCCGTTATAGGGAGACCACCCAAGTTCTTCTGTAGAGCAACTCTGTGTACTTTTCTGATTAAATGTTTCTCCACCACCACCACCACCACGGGTCATGCACGGCGTGATTGCAGGGTACCGAAGTGCGCCGAATGTCATGCGTTTGGCCATGGACAGGAGGCATACACTCGCAGTTACGCCAAAGCCGTGGGCAGATCTACGGTTGTAGACCAAAGTTTGCTTGTAATGGACGAGGAAGAGGCAGAGCAAGCTGCGGCACCCACGACAGCTGACAAGATCAGAACCGATCAGGGATCAGACAAGGAAGACAGCGTCTCGGGGCTGCAGACGCCGGCCATGACGATGTCCAGCGTCGGTGAGCATCAAGAGACTGCTACAACGAACGCGGTCGGAGTTGGTCCGGTGCTCCAAGATGTGGGCCCCACGGCAGAGTCCTCGGATTCGACCAGCGTCTCTCAAACGCAGCAGGCAGCAAGCATAAAGCCAGCGGTCGGCAAAAGTGCTGTGGGAATGATGGACGTGGAGGCAACACCGGCAAAGCGTCGCCATGACGATGGTGGTTGCGGTGTCGCAGGAGCAGCATCTCAAGCAGGTCTAAAGCCCAGACCACACGTCCGCTTGCGGACGCGCGTAAGCTCGCGTCTGCGCGTCCACGCATGTGCAGATGGGTGCGGCACGGCTCGTACGGGTCGAAACGCGGCGCAATCTCGGGGGTGGTGGTGGTGGTGGTGGTAAAACTTTATTTCCCAAAGAAGGGGTTCTGAAGGACACTTGGCTAGGCGCCAGGTGTAGAGGGCACCTCCCACGTCGGCACAGAGAGCCCGAAGCTCTCCGCCGCCTCGCGGGCCTTCTGGACAGCCCGAAGTTGGTCGTGTAGTGAAGCACTTTTTAGCACTATCACCCAATGTTCCTTGTTCTTGGCATAATCGTCACTCGATATACAACCACAGAGCATATGGTTCGGGATTCAGCTCCTCTCCGATATTCCGCGCTTGGGCAACGCCTCCTAAAACATTTAGGAGGCGTTGGCTTGGGCCGCCTCGCGCCGGCGCGCCTGGCTACGCAGCTGCGGCGCGGTACATTAAACTCTAAGTTAAGCAGATTTATACCATGCAAGCAAGTGCCTCTTCTTCACTTTTTGTGCTGATCTAACAGCTTTAAAAATATAACAATTACGTTTGTAAATATCGAAGCATTTTGAAACTGTCAACAACTAAGTACGAAGTGGCGTCTGCGAAGGCGTCAACGAGTGAGGCCAGTGAGCGCGCCATGGAGCGCGCGCCGTCGCGTGTATTTGTGGATGCAAATCGCCATTCCTCGCTAGGCGCGACAGGCGCAAGGCGCGTAGTCGCGAGCTTACGCGCATCCAAAAGCGTACGTGTGGTCTGGGCTTTAAGCGTCACCGCAAATGAATGGGATGAAGAAGAAACCTCGCAGCGCCGTTCGGACGCGCGCGTCGTCCCTGACAAGGGGTGGCTGCACAAAGCGTCGAGATGGGAAATGAGGGCGTCTTGCCGGCGGTCTCGTCCGGCAGGAAAATGTTGTCGTTGGAAAGGTAGGAACAATTAATGTACTTGTATTGGCATATAAAGGAAGGTAAAATGAGTTATATCGTATTGCGATAGAACAAGAAATATCAGTGGCGCACCGACGGGGGGGGGGGGGGGTTCAGGGGTTGTAACCCCCCCCCCCCCCACTGAGGCTGACTTAATTCCCGCTTTTGTTTGAGTGAGTGAGTAAACTTTTATTGTTCGCAAGGGTTGACACCGGAGCTCCGGTACCGCTCGTAGGCGTCCAGGGAGCCCGATGTCACCCCAAGGGGCAGGGGTTAGTACACGAAGCGGCTTGCCGCTTCAGCTGCCAGACGGACAATGTTGGCCTGTGCCGCCGGGTCTTCGCTATGAAGCGCGGTCTCCCATGCTTGTTCATCCGCGAATAAATTATATCCCGGGGAGTGCCTGCACTCCCATAGGATATGCCTTAAAGTTCCTATGTTTTCGCAGGCTCTGCAGAATTGGTCCTCCGGATTTCCCGTTTGCGTGAGGTATCTCCATCTGAGAGACATGTGGTTCTTGGCTTACAGGCGGCGCCAGGTGATCGCCTCTGCGGACGTGAGGGACCTATTCGGGAGTGAATAATGAGCGCTCGGGCGAGGGCGTTGGCGGCTTCGTTTTCTGTTATGTTGCAGTGAGCGGGGGCCCAGGTTATGTTGATCCCTCTGTCTATGTAACCGCTCGATATTATGCTGTACGCGTAGTCTGATATTTTGCCTCTGCAGAAATTTCTTACTGCCGATTTACTGTCGCTAACGATCGCCCTCGCGTCTGTGCTAACGCACGCCAGAGCGATCGCTGCTTCCTCCGCTGCCGTGGCGTCTACTCCGCTTGTATATATCGCGCCCTGTTCTACTCCGGACCCATCGACTACCACTGAGACGGAGCTTCCGTCTCCGCCAAGGGCGACGTCTGTGAAGGCAACCATCTCGGGTGGCATTCTGCTTAGCTTTGTTGTCAAGTGTTTGGCTCTGTGCTGGCGTCTTTCCTGATCGTATTGTGGGTGCATGTTCTTAGGTATAGGTGCGACCGTGAGAGCTTTCCTAATTTTCGACTCAATGTGGAACGTCTGGTATTTAGTTCCTCTGTTCGCTTGTAGTCCTACCCAGTTTAGTATCTGCTGTCCTGTCTCGCTTAGACTCAGGCGTTCGAGTTGTGCCGTTCTCGTCGCTTCCGCTAGCTCCTGCCATGTGTTATGCACCCCCATTCCCTCTAGTGCCTCAGTTGAGGTCGAGATTGGTAGTCCCAGTGCACGTTTCGTGCATTTCCTTATTATTACGTCTAACTTGTTTCTTTCTGCTTTTTTGATGTTAAGAAATGGGGTTGAGTAGCAGATCCGACTCAAGATGAAGGCCTGGACCAGCCTTAACTTGTTATTCTCCTTTAGCCCTCTGCCTCTGGCCGAGATTCTTCTAACGATGCTTACCACTTGGTTTGCGTGCACGTCTAGTTTAGCTATAGTCGTGTGGTTGTTTCCTGGTTTACTTATGAGAATGCCCAGAATTCGGATCTCATCTACTTGCGGAGTTTCTTTCCCGTCTAAGTCTATCGAGATTCTGGGAGGAGATGCGTTGTCTGTCCTCGTCCTGGGCCTGATTAGTAGTAGTTCTGACTTCGTCGGGGAGCAGCTCAGTCCTTTACTTTTGGCATGGAAGTCTATGATGTCGGCTGCCCGCTGGAGCCTTTCTTCGATAGACGCATCGCTGCCCTCATTGAGCCAGACGTTGACGTTGTCTGCGTAGACACTCGTCTTTAGTCCTTCGATCTTTCCTAACTTTCGCGGGAGGTCTTTCATAACTAAATTAAATAGGAAGGGGGATAGGATCGCTCCTTGCGGGGTGCCCCTTTTTCCTAATTTAATCTCTTCTGAGCTGAGGCTCTGCATGTGCAGGGTCGCGTGGGGCCAGATGCAGTTTTTTTCCGCGAATCGACTTAGTTGCTTCTGAATTAATTTCTCCGTTAATTTGCCTAGACACGAGGTCAGTGAAATAGGCCTGAGATTTTATATACCCGGAATTTTGCCCTCCTTATGGATTAAAATGATGTTGACATGTTTCCAATCTTTAAGGACTTTCCCGGATTCCCACACTTTGTTCAGATAAGCTGTAAGGTGAACTATAGAGTCGCCGTCTGAGTTCCTCAGCATACCGTAGGTGATCTTGTCTGGGCCAAGGGCTGTGTTCTTTTTGATGTCAAAGAGCGCGGCTCTGACCTCTGATACTAGAATTGATTCATCCAGTAGCAGATTCTCCGCTCCCTGATATTCTTTATCCGCTGCCGGGCATGCGGGGCCTATGTAGATTTCTTTAAGTTGGTCGATGTTCATCGGTTCCGTCAAATTTGTATCTTGCCTTGATTTGCTCTATGTTGGCGTGGGTTTTGGTGTTGGTGGGGTCTATTAGGTGGCGCAGCATCTGCCACGTGCTGGGACGGCTCATATTCTTTTCTAGCTCGTCGCACTTTTGATCCCACCTTTTCTCTTCTAGTTTGAAGGCGTAACTCTCTATTTCTTTATTGTGCTCGGCTATTTTCTTCCTTAGGTTCCCGTTCCATTTCTGGCGCTTTAGCTTATTCTCGAAGGTTGTTTTTCGGTTCCACATATTTCTAAGCTTGTTCTCTAATCTGAATGGGAGGTCCTCGCCCTCTACCGTTTCGGTGGCCTGTTTCACGTGTGAGACGACGGTTGAGGTCCACTCTGTTATGTCTCCGATTTCGCCTAAATGTGTTGTTGATCTGATATCCCTGAATTTATCCCAGTGAGTTGCGGTGGCCTGCTTTGACTTATGTACGGGCACCCCTAGTTTCCTATCGATTTGTATTTCGATTATAAAGTGATCGCTGCCGAGGTTTTCACCCGTGTTCTTCCACGATGTTTTTCCCGTCCTGTGCCCTAGTGTTAGGTCCGGTGTTGTGTCACAGCAGATGCTGTTACCCGTTCTGGTTGGCTCGTTCGGGTCCGTTAGTAACGAGACTCCTGTCTTCTGAATGGCTTCCCACAGCATTCTACCTTTCCTGTCGATTTTGGTGTAGCCCCATTCGTGATGCTTTGCATTACAGTCCCCTAATACCAGTAGGGGGCACGATTTTGCTGCCCTCAGCGCTTTCTTAATTGTGGTCTCGAACTGTGCCTTTTTTGTGACGAGGGGGACTGTATGCGTTCAGGACAAATATGCTTCCCCTATTCTTTTTTCCGGTAAGGATTTCTACGAGTACAGCCTCCTCCACTTCGTCCGTGCTCGCGTCGTGTTCAATTACCGCTATGTTATTCTTAACTAGGGTGGCTACTCTACATTTCTTCCCTCTCCCGTTGTCGAATGTGCGGTACCCTCAAATTTTAACAGGGTACCTGTTTCTTGTAACGCCACGGCAAGCGGAGGCTCTCCTTGATTTAGAATGTGCTGTTGCAGCAACGCCTTTTTCTTTTTAAAGCCCCTGCAGTTCCACTGCCAAATCATAGTTCCTCTCCTGGCCACTATGAGGAAGAGAGGGCGGCTTCCCAGCTCGAGGGAGGCTCCGGATCAGGATGAGTTCGTTCTTCGCCTCCTAGTGCGGTCAGAAGTGCGTTCATATGATCTGATATAGCCTGGAGTTTCTTATCTATGATAACGCTCAGTTTGGTTAGCATGCTTTCCTCGTGTTCCTTGAGGCGTGCCTCTAGCTCGTCTTCGTTAATCTTTCTGTTCATTTTTTTTCTTCTCTCGAGTGGAGGCGTCTCATGCCCCTCTGCCTTTATTTTTGCGGTGCCTACCGTATCTACCACCATGCTGCCCTCGACCTGCGCCTGGGGGGCGGCTATTCTCTGGACTGGGGTAAGCGGCCTTGTTGGCTCCGCCTGCGTTGCTCGCACTGTTGGGTTCGTTAGCTGCCCAACTTGCTCTTTGAGTTGGTTTACTGTTTCCGTAAGGGTTTTGAGTGTTTCTCTTAGTTGGCTATTTTCCTCGTCTCTCTTTTCTATCTCTTTCTTAAATAAATTGGCCTGTGCCTCTAGTTCTGGTGTCCTACCTTGGGAGACCGCGCTTGCGAAGCTGACAGGCATACTAGAGTGGGTCCGCTTGTCCCCTGGTTTCTGGAAGCCTGGCCAGTGGGTCTGGTTGTACCTGGGAGGCTGGTTGTCCCTGGGTGGTTGTCCCTAGGTGGCTGCACAAAGCGTCGAGATGGGAAATGAGGGCGTCTTGCCGGTGGTCTCGTCCGTAGGAAAATGTTGTCGTTGGAAAGGTAGGAACAATTAATGTACTTGTATTGGCGTCTAAAAGAAGGCAAAATGAGTTATATCGTATTGCGATAGAACAAGAAATATCAGTGGCTCACCGACGGGGGGGTTCGGGGCTTGTAACCCCCCCACTGAGGCCGACTTAACTCCCGCTTTTGTTTAACCCCTTTTATTTCCTTGTGCATTTCAGTACTGCAACTAACATGTAAGACACGCAATCGTCTGCACACTCGCAAAAAGCACATTTTTGGACAATTTCCCGTGAACAAATTTTAATTAGTGCTGTTTAGATGGAATTGGCAAACTGTCAACCCCCCCCCCCCCCCTCGCAGAGAGCCTGGGTGCGCTACTGGGAAATATATATAATGGCAGTGCAGGAAACAAAAGTTCAAGGCCAGGACCAGACCGACGGCATGTTACGCCCGTTCTCGGCGCATTATAATGTGTGCGTAAATCATGCGGTGGGGACGTCCGGAGGGTGTGCATTGTTTGTGCGTATTTGCTTAGGGACTGTTATACAGGGTGTTTCATTTTAGCTGCACCAAATTTTGAAAAATTGCCTGCGGCAGATAGCACAATTATAACCGTTGATCTAAAATACTGGATGAGGCGGCCATTACTTCCCCGAGAAATCAAAACGCCTAATTGAATAATTACCATAATTACAGTAATTACCTTTTTAACTAATTATTTTACGGCGCATCTTTCAATCTACGAATTATAGCCGCTGAGTTCGCAAGGCGTATCCACTTAGAACGAATTCGCAGGACTGAACCAGTTTCGAGATATTAATTTTCAAGGTGTCCGGCGAAATGCATGGGCGTTACAGTTAAATTTGTGCTTCAATGCATAAAACAGCGTTTTCCTCAAAATGTTAACTGGAACGCCCATGTATTTCGTTTTACACTTTGAAAATTCATATCTCGAAACTGTTCTTGTCCTGAGAATTAGTTCCAAATGGATACGCCTGGCGAATTCAGCGGCTATAATTCGTAGATTTAAAGATGTGCCGTAAAATAATTAGTTTAAAAGTTCATTAGCGTAATTATGTTAATTATTCAATTAGGCGTTTTCATTTCTCATGGAAGCAATGGCCGCTTCATCGAGTAGTTTAGATCAAGGATTATAATTGTGCTATCTGCCACAGGCAATCTTTAAAAATTTGGTGCAGCTAAAATGAAACACCCTGTATAGTCGGTTACAAGCTGTCCATCGCGGACCGTTTTGTAGTTTGTGACTTTGTTTTTGCCCGCAATGAATGGCGCGTTGTTTGCTTGTATGCTCCAACTGACGTTGCACAGCGTCTAGATTTTTTTCTGCCGCATTAGTGAGTATTGTAACACTGATCGTATACTCATCCTTCTCGGTGATTTTAATTGTGTATGCTCATCACGAGACAAATCGAGCACTACGCCGCATCGTGAGACTAGCACGATAACGTTAATGGATACAATCAACGACTTCGCTCTTGAAGATGTGGGAGTGTGTGTTACCAGTGGGCATAATGTCCAATTCATACATTTTCAAGGTTGAAGTCACGCACGCTTAGATCGTGCATATGTGTCACCATATATTGCGCCTCGGTGTAAGGATTATTGCGTAACCCCTCTCTCCTTCACTGACCATTGCCTCGTGATGTTTAGCATTTGCAGCAAAAAAAAAGAAAGAGAAAATATAACTGGGATTCATGGAAAATTAATAATAAACTACTTGCTGACGATGTTTTCAAAACTTTAGTACATGAGGGCATACAAGAACGGTACCGTGACATTAACTCAGAAGTTCGGTCGAAATGGGGAAACATTTCAGCAAAAAATTTAAATGAAAGCTGTAGAACGAAGCAGCATATTTTAACATGAAGAACGAATTCATGAGAGACTGTTACGTTCGAACTTGCAATCTCTTGTCGAAGAAGAGTGTCTAACGCCTGGAACCTTTAAGGGAGATATCCGTGAGGTGAAAGAAAAATTGGAGTTGTTAGACGTGGAAAGATTTCGGAGTGCAATTATAAGAGCGAGAGCAGAGAAAACGGTAATGGCCGAAAGGACTACAAAGCACGCACTAGGGACGGAAAAAAGTTACCCGCAGCGTAATATAATTGCAGAAATAACATACAATGGTGTCTTGACAAGTGCGAAAGACGATATTGATATAGCCTTTTACGAGTATTATAGTGCTCTGTTTCTTTAGGTACGGTAGATAGCGACCACTTCAGAAGTGAATTTTTGTCCTTCATGCCACAATTAGATGACGAAACAAAGGATAGATTGGAACTTTCAATCTCGGTAGGAGAGGTAGAGAAAGCAATCGAAGACCTAAATCCCGGGAAGTCCCCTGGCCCTGACGGGCTAAATGCGCCTTTGTATTCAAGCGAGAAATATCTCCGACATTGATGCGCTTTTTCAATGAAGCCTTTTAGTTTAAATCTCTGTCTTCATCATTTCTCACGTCCCATACTATTCCTAAAACGAACGATTCTATCAAACTTTGGCAGGTGTTAGCCTATCAACCTATCAGTCTAACAAATGTTGATTACAAAATTTTTTATGAAAATAGTGGCTAGAAGGTTGCAAAGCGTAATAAAAGAAATAGTGGGCCCGCATCAAACACGTGGAATGAAGGGCAGAAGCATTTTTACCAACATTCACAAAGCGAGGTGTGTGTTAGAGTATTACGACGTCATGAAGGGTGTTGTCGCGATGCTCCAGATTCATTTTGAGAAGGCCTTTGACCGCGTGCCACATGACTTGCTTATAACTGTCTTAGAACATGAAAATGTTGGTACAGTAATAACAGGAGCTCTTCGTATGGCGTACAGTGGTTGTAGTACCTAGGCTCGTTGTTAACAAAGAAGTTGGAAATCTCATCCAAGTGCGTCGCTCATATCGCCAAGGATGTCCTATTTCCCTTCTCCGTTTTTGCATGTTTAGTGAAAGCTTTTGCCTAAGTATTATAAACCGCAGTACAATTAGTAGCTTCAGGCTAAATGGATCTGAAGTACGCGTTCTGGCTTATGCAGAGGATATAGGTGTTTTTGTTCAAATCTCTAAAGTATAGCGGAGGTCATTACCATTGTAAAACGCTTTTATGAGGTAAGCGGTAGTGCAGTCAATTGGGGAAAATGTTTTGGTTTTTAGCATGGCGATTCGGAGCTAACGCCACAGTTTTTCCTAAATGTGTAGTGAGTGACAACCCCGATGAAGTATTTAGGCGTACCCTTAGAACATTACACCGACAGTGGTTCCTATTTGCGGAGACAGAAGAAATCCGAGAAAAAGCCGAGAAATGGCAGGGCAGAGATTTATCTATCTTTGCTCATGCTATTGTTTGTAATTTGTTTTTCATTAGTAAATTGTGGTATGTGTTGCAAGTGCTCTATTGTTCTCGAACGAATGTGCAAAGACTTCATCGAGTTTTTGCCGTGTTTCTATGGGGATCGACATGGCAACGAGCAAGTCGGACGAACCTTTCTGGGCGCGTTCGGGATCGGGCTTAGGTTTATCGCATTTATTTCTGCGACAGCATTGTAAATCGTTTTTTGTACCGTCGAGATGTTCAGAATCCTTTCCTGAGCACAGTTTGCCAAGTACGACTGGTCAGTGTTTTGGCCAACCTAGTCATCTCTTCCAATAAAATGGAAGGTCGACTACAGGGTTACCTTAAAGAGGTTGTTGAGTCGTGGCGCTTCCTGGAGGCCCGTTTCTCGATTGAATATTTAAGCGCAGTGTCCTGTAAAAAATGTATAATGATTTATGTGATATTGTTCTCCCAATTCCATTGTACCGGACTCATTTCTCTGGGGGAAGATGGCGGAAAGTGCTGAAACGTGTAAAAAGCATACCTGTGCGTCCTGGGGTGAAAACTTTCTCCTTTAAATTACACGCAGGTGCTTTGCCAGTTAAGACATGGCTTTCTGATAAGGAATTCTTCGTTTCATGGGGTGACCACTGTTTCTTGTGCTGCAAACTGGAAATGATTGAACACGTGTTCCTGGAATGCTGGGATGATGTGTTCTTCTGGGAAGTGCTGCAAAGGGCCTAAACAAGGATTTCCCTTTGGATGCACAGGGAATAAGGTACCTAATGATTGATAACGATGATGGTTTTCCATATGATATTAGTATGTTACTGGCTCTGCATAATATTTGGACGTCACGCATGGCTGTTCGCCATGCAGACGTTGATGCTCGCCCTGCTATAGAGTACTTTCGCGAGTCTCTGATTTCATTTCTCGCCATCTTGTAGCCACCATCGCGGCACTACGCATTTTTCTTGCGTCTTCGCCATGCCCTCCTCCACTTTCCTACTCGCGATTTCACTGCACCTTCCTCTTCAATTTCTTCCTCACCTCCTTTATCCCCGCAGAGCTCCGTGTTCACTCCTACATCTTTCCCTGCACTCGTTCGCTCGGTGACGGGTCAATGGAGGTGCATGATAGTCGGCATCAGAATGCTTCCGTTCCGACTTGCAGGTGACGGTGATGTGAAATTCTTGCAGTCTGAGACTTCATCGAGCGAGGCCTCCTGAAGGGTCCTTTAAATTTGCCAGGGAACACAAGGCATTGTGATCGAAGAAGGGCCGGCCGTATAGGTAAGGGTGGTATTTCGTCGTATCCCAAATGATGGCAACGAAACCTTTTTTAAATCGTTGAATAAGAGGCTTCTCCTTTCGACAGCGACCGGCTAGCGCAAGTAATGACCATTTCAAATCCGTGTTTCCTTTGGACCAGGACGTCGCCGACGCTAATACTACTTCCGTCGGTGTGGATTCGGTGTCGGCGTCTATATCGAAGCTGGAGATACTGGTGCAGGCGTCGTTTATCGAATGCTTTGGTTTGCAACGTTTACCACTTCAACTCGATGTTGGATTTTATGAGATATGTAAATAGCTCAGCGATGCTTGAAAAGTCATTGACGAAGCGCCTGTAATAATCAGCCACGCCAAGGAATCTGCGCATTCCCCTTTTCTCGGCGGGCTGCGGAAAACCAGCGATGGCAGTAATCTTTTGCTGATCAGGGGAGATTTTCTGTGAGGGTCCACCTAGCGGATATGTCCATTTCGTCTGCTGTTGAAGTTCTGATTGGCTGGGCTGGGGTGCGCTTCAGCAGGAGCCACGCGCCATCGCCAATCAACACTTCAGCAGCAGACAAAATGGACATGCCCCCTAGGTGGACTCTTACAGAATACCTCCCCTGCAGCATGGATCCCAGATTTACTGATGACGTAGCCAAGCAACAGAAGCTCGTTGTAGGCAAAGCAACACTTTCCCGGCTTTAGAGAGAGCCCTTATTTATTTACAGTGCTTTACAGGCCTTCAAGAAGGCATTTGGTAAGGCGGGATGTACATAGTCATATAAGCATTAAAAATGCATTAGTAAAATGCAAGAAATATCCAAGCAACGTAAATATATCAGAAACATTATAACACAAAAATAGACAGAAATAGCTGAAAAAACAAAGGCAGCAAAAATAAACAGAAATAGCCGCAAAAACACAGGAAGCAAAATGTCATATTACGGCGATCACATCAAGTGACATTAAAGCCACTAAGTGCACGTCTACATAATCCAAATGTTGAATCAAATGTTTAATAAGCACGCTGAGTTATGACTTGATGGCATCTAGTACAATTATAAGCCGCCTAAGGTGATCGTCGAAATTTCCGGCGAATAGAACGACGTCATGCAAGTAGACCAGACAGGTGTGCCACTTCAGCACTGCTAATACCGTGTCCATGACGTGCTGGAACATTGCAGCTCTTCTTGTACAGCCCGAATGGCATGACGTTGAGCATGTAGAGGCCATCTGGCGTGATGAAGGCGGTCTTCTCGCTATCACTCTCGTCGACTTGTATTTGCCACTAACAAGTCTTGAGATCCATCTATGAGAAATACTTGGCGTTGCAGTGCCGGTACAATCCGTCGTCTATCCGTGGAAGCTAGTTTACGTCCTTGTTAGCGATCTTGTGTCTTCAAAGAGAAGCAAAGTATGTACCAGAAGTACATAGAACATATTCAAATAGAAATAACACTAACATAAAGCACAAGAAGCAGACTCATTGGAATATTTCCAACGAAATGCCAAGTGCAAGAAAATGCACCTTGCTTGGGTTCGTGCACTTGCCCCAGCGCCTTTACTGGAGATCTCTTTGCCGCTCAGCTTTGCGTACGAGGGATGTTCGGTTACAGCTTGCGAATGGCCAGTATTCAAAAGTATCAGTTGATTCCGAGAAAAAAAAAGATAGCAGCGAACTCAGTAAGACAGGAATTGTAACTGCTAGTGGCATCAAGAGATATTTGTCAGATGCTGCCAATAATGTACTCTAAAGGCTGATTCACACTAGGCCGACACGAGACCGATTTTAGTCTGCCGACTGTTGGCGACAGCAGTTTACAGGACGCAAAACGCTGTGGCCAATGGTTTAAAGGAAGGAAAATGCTGTTGCCACTAGTCGGCAGACCAAAATCGGTCTCGTGTCGGCCTAGTGTGAATCAGCCTTAAGTGACAAGCAACCAAGATTATTTGGCAATCACTCGTAGGCAATACTGCTGTCAGCATGCACAGAATTAGTGTCCTGGTTTGTGGCAGGTTATGTTTTATTTCGCTGAGCTACGCTGCAATATACCTATGAATCGAAACTTCACAGGGCAAGTGGTAACATGCTGGCGGCTCTACTCACAAAAGCATTTTCAGGGGGATAAGTACTTGATTTTTTCTTCAAGCTGATGAACCGCCGATGACTGGTCCTACTGGAGATCACGCGTTGAGAGGTGCCACCGTTCAATATCAATGGATTTCAATACGAATATCATTCTTTGCAGACTTCAAGCGTTTTGAGCCTATCTGCCTACCCTATATCGATCTATCACTCTAGCCTCTTACGCCGAGCCAGTAGGCTAAGTTGTCTAATAGGTTCGACCAAAGGGTATGAGCTCATTGCCCTGATGCCATCGTGGTCGTTCCATTGATGTCATTTCCGTTTTGTCACCTGTCTCTCGTCATGCCATCGCCCTCACGCCATTGTCGTGATGCCGTAGCGGTCGTCTATCATCGTCCTAAGTTCGTCATGCAAATCTCGTTATACCGCCGTCATTAAGTTGTCGTTTTACCATAGTCATCACTTCAGTAACCTTATTCCATTGTCGTCCTGCCGTTCCCATCATACTGCCTTCGTCATTCTATAGACGTCAATCCTTCTTTCTTAGATTCTTAGATTACTATTCCTAGAAAAGATGCGGTAGCTGATATTTGTATCTCCAGTGGCGGTGACGCACCGGCCTTGCGAGAGCACGCGCTGACGCCTTTCAACTTAGCGGCGATGAATTCGCACGTCAGTCGTACGGTGCGCCGGCAGAACTGACATTCACTTTTGACATTAAACCCATCAATTGGAAACCTCTCGCGCCGCCGGCTTCCTACGTCTCACCACTTTCCGGCAATGGCATGTTTACCGCTAGCCAGGATGTGCAGCCTGCATGAGTTAGCAGTAGAATGACGTTTGCGTGATTAAGGCGTTTTCCCCGTTACATGACTACATATTTCTATTCGCAGAAATAATTTGCACTATCTTAGCAGCGTCTACACAGTACACAGGTGACTACCGTAGCTGTTTTTATGTATACACAGCCGTGAAACTTTGACCTTTGCGTTCGTTATTGGCTATCCATTCATTCATTTGGCGAGGGGGCGCTTTATACATTATTTTGGGCTTTATTTATTATATTCATTGTTTTGCGTAGTTGAAATTGCAGAAAACACAATTTTATTTGATAATGTATTTTGGGATCAATTCCCTAACCGTCTCCTGGTTTCTTCACAGATAAAATAAATCTTTTCTGGTATTTGGTGTTCTCATTCTCGTTCTAAATTGTGGGATGATTGAAATTAGAATTTTGCTTGGAACCTTGTCTATTTCAATGTTTTCGGAGGTTCCTGGCCAGTAGTGCAGGTACCCGACGACTTTTCAATAGCTCGTGGCTGAATTAGTTGGTCAGCTTGCGTTGGGCGTTTGTTATTCAGTATTTCTGCGTTCCAACAATTTGGACCGAGTTCAATAAATGTGCAAGTCTGTCATTATTGGTGCGTGTTTTTTCGTGTAAAACTTATACGTGGGCGTTCATGCTATTGTTATATGTTGGGCGTTCATGCTATTGTAATTTCTGAAAGAAATTTAAGTTACTCTCTATTACAAGCAGTTGCAAAGCTGCTTCAATTAGCTGAAACAGAGCAAAATCAACGTCACTGTAATTCCTCTAACCAGCTGGAATGGTTCTACAGCGCTTCTTCTAACTAGCTGAAATAGAATAAAATCAGCTCTACTGCACCTAGTCCCATCCTGTAGGGTAGAGATAAAAAATTCCATGGCTACTATCCTCTCTAGAAATGTCATAGTACGCCTAACCCTGGCAGCGGCGCTGTGCGTGTTCCAATTTGTGTCAATTTGTTCCTTCAAATTTGTGCGTATTTTGAATGACCGGCAGTATTTAGTTTTGAGATAAGGTTTTGGGCTCTCGAGAAATGGACTCCTCGAGAGCGAGTGGTTGGAGAGAAAGCGAGAGAGGAAAGGCAGGGAGATAATTAACCAGAAGCGAGTTTCCGGTTTGCTACCCTACACTGGGGTGGGGGATTTAGGGGTTGGAAAGAGTGCAAAGAGAGGGAGTGAGAGAGTGAAAAAGCGAAGAAAAAACGCAGCCATAGGTAACAGAAAAGGCGTTCCGATCACAGACGTTCGAACTGGCCGGTCGATTTCAGGAAACGCAGGAGCGCTTGCACGGCCTTCTGATGCGATGTTGAGTCGCGTCGATGTTGCAGAATTCTTCCGATAAAGGCTAGTCGTCCAACTGGTTAAGCACGATGGAAAGCGATTGTCTCTGCACACTGTAAGTGGGCACTGACAAATAACATGAATAACATGCTGCGTTGTCGGCCATCCCTATGCGGAACGCGTAGGTATTGGTAAACGCGACGCCCAACCATAGCCTACACAGATGGGTAGTGTTTCTTCGGGGGAGTCTTCGTGGAAGTCGAAGGTTTAAGGTTGGATCCATGGTGTATCATCGGGCGTGCATAAAATGTGGAATATTCCACTCTGATAAAGTGCCTTGGCGTGCAAGTAGGCGGAGCATCCTGGCAGCATCTGTCCTAGACAGCGGGATCGATAGGCAGTTGTCTTCTCATCAGCTGAACGAGCAGCTTGATCGGCACGTTCATTGCTAATGATTGCACAGTGACTTCGTAGCCACTGAAAGATGATTTCATGTCCTTTCTCAGTGAGGTGGTGTATGGCCTCTGTGATTTCGAAAACCAACTGCTCTTGCGGACCGCACCAAAAGGCTGACAGTAAACTCTCCAGTGCCATCTTCTAGTCGCAGGAAACGGACAATTTGTATGTTGGTTCATCATTAATAAAATGGAGTGCGACTCGAAGCGCTGCGAGTTCTGCTGCCGTCGACTTTGTCAAGTGAGATGTTTTCATCTGGATAGTGGCGGCTTTTTCTGTAATAATGACAGCGGTGGTAGAACTGTTCTGCAAGACGGAGCCGTCGCTGTATATGTGGGTGTAATTCCGGTACTTTTCATATAATAGGAAGCTGTTTAAGAGTCGGCGACGACAAATCTACTTTTTTCCGGAAGCCAGGTACTGTAAGGTTGATCGTTGGCTGAATGAGGCACCAAGGAGGAGTGGAAGGTCTCGCAGCAGATGCGAAGCAAGATGGTATAGCCTCACGATGCGCGGATACCGTTCGGCAGAACGAGGCGTGTGGTCTCCCCGTGGGTAGAGAGGCTGGATGGTAGCAAGGAGTCCGTGTTAGGTGCCTTACGTGCATTCTTATTGCTTCAACTGCAATGTGGGTCTTGATGAGGTTGTCTCTGGTGATTGCAATAGTTGCCACCGTTAACGCACTTCGAGGAAGACCTAGACAAATCCGGAGCGCTAGGGCCGGCATACTTCGTATAGTACGTCAGCTTGTTTTACTTGCGTTAGTCAATGCTAGCAAGCTGTACCGCAAGAAGCCGAGAAAAAGTAGTCTATATAGTCGAAGCCTAGCACTTGTCCACATTCCACAGGTCTTTCCAGCGAAGAAATTCAGAAGGTACGTGACAGATGCCGGTCAACCGCTTTTTCATGTACAATACATCGGGACTCCATGAGATGTCTCTGTCACTTATTACACCCATAAATTTCTATTAACGTACAAATGGTATCATCTGGTCATTGATTAATACAATGTAGTCCATCATAGGCTTTCGCGTAAACGCCACAAGTGCACATTTATCATATGAAATCTCCAGTCCTTGATTTCGGAGGTGTAGTGTGTAATGTTGCGGCTCGAGGTGGCGTTTGGGCCAGGAATCCACCATACTCATCGATGAATACATCCAGTAGTAGGAAATAGGAAACTGATTTAATTTACATTATGTACATTGGCCCCTGGTACGGAAGCCCACTCCATCAGGAGCATATTCAACGTCTGAGTTCGTGTCAGGTCACGTCAACACCACCCTCCACTGCACCACGGGTCTCCGCTTTTTAATCCGTTCGTCTTCCATAGGAGACTCGACTGGGGAATCTGCTGACCTTGGTGCGACCAATCAGAGGGGCTGCATGGTTCACCGAACTCCGCCTCTACTGTTGCATCCTTGCCCTCGCATTTGCTGCCACTGTGGGTTCAACTAGGAAACCGATATCGTTGCCGTTCCCACGGTAGTAATGCCTCGAAGTTGGCCTCTCGCCTCAATTCAGTCAACTCGTTATGGCCGGTGTCGGGCGCGGTCGCCGTCTCGGCGACGCTGATGAATAGGGCTGCCTCGGGGCAACACCAAAGGATGCCCACTCCCGATTTGGGATGCTTGTCTTCCCGCCACCGTCGGTGTCGAACACTGTCGCCGTCTGGGCGACGCTGACGAGACGGACTGCCTTGTGGGGAACGTACAAGTTATACGCTGGCCCAGGTTGATACGTAACAGTAGTCTTAGTGGCAGCATTTTGGAGCCTGGCGTGCAGCTGTAAGCATGTCACTCCGGGCGCCCAAACGCATATGTCGTCCGCGTACATTGATAATTTACCTGTGCATGGAAGGTGATGGAGACCAATCAGCGTAAGGTTAAACAATGTAGGGCTCAGTACGCCACCCTGGGGGATGCCACAGTAGGTGTAATGTAAATAAATGCGGCCATCTTCGTTGCTCACAAAGATCGCATAGAGAGATGGCTATGTATCCATCGGAACATCCGACCACCGAAGCCTAACTCTTCGAGAGTGGCGAGGGTGGCTTCATGAGTAACGTTGTCGTACGCCCCTTTGACGTCGAGTAACAAAGAAGCGCACAGACGTTTACACCCTTTTTGGTGCATAACATGGGCAACCAGATCGACGACATTATCAATCGACGAGCGGCCAGGTCGGAAACCTGCCATGGCATCTGGGTGAACGTTGCATTCCAAGTACCACTCCAGGCGTCCGAGGAACACCCTCTCCATCACGTTTTCAAGACAGCTCGGCAATGCAATCGCGTGATACGATGAAAGCTCCAACGAAGAGGGAACTACGCGACTAGTCTTCCAGCTTGGGGGAACTGTGCCAGCTTGCCAGGATTCATTATAGATTTCAAAAACACTCCTCGCCCGCACACCCAGATGACACAGAGCTCTGTAATAAATTCCACCAGGTCCTGGTGATGCCGTGCACCTACACAAAGCTATTAGCGCCGCCTTGAGTTCATGAATTAAAAATGGTAGATTCATGCGGAGGTCCTGTGGTGGGGGGAAGCTGATGGAACGTTATAAGTTGTTGGAAGCTGTGAGTTGCCCGGATAATCGGGTGCAGAAGTCTTCTGCGACATCAATATCTGGTCGTTGTTGGAATAGGGCCAGATCCTTGAATGGAGACCGCTGTGCCGGTAGTGACCTGCGCCCTCGCAGCATCCTCCATAAGTGCGATAGGGGGCTTGCGACGGTCTAGCGATTGACAGAAAGCAGTCCAGCGGTGTGACTCTAGCTTATCTAACCGGCGCTGGATCTTCTTTGTAGGCGTCTAGCAGTCCGTAGATCGTCCATTGACTTCGTGCGTCGGTATCTACGTTCGGCACGTCGCCGTATTACACCATGTCGCTCTAATTCTATGTCAAATTCAGTGAATCTCGAAGAGCACATTAGAGTACACGTACTATTTTCCAATGTGCTCTTGATTACGTCTTCCAAATTATATAATAAATTACCTTGACATTGGTCTTTCCTAACAGACTGGAATTCGGACCAGTCCATTCTTCCGATGGTATCACTTGACTTCGAAGAGAACAGTCCCCTGATCTTGACATACGTGGGAATATTGTCGCTCCCGCGCGTTGCACTGTCCGTGAGCCATCCTGTACGCCAGACGAGACTGTGAGACGAAGGCCGGGTCAAGACAGCTGCTGTATGTGGAGCCGTCTAAAGTGTACGACTGCCATCATTTAAAACTAAGAGTTCACTGTCGGAGGCGAATCATTACAAGGCTCGGCCTTTCGCGTTGATTTTGGTACTTCCCCAGATTGTATAATGAGCGTTGAAGTACCCGATTATAATCCGTGGATTAGGAGGTGTTGACAGGATGTCTCGTAATCTTTTGGAGTCAAATCTCTAAATGAAAAAAACGCTCGTATGCTTGCGTTGTAGTGCGCGTTAAAGAACCCCAGGTGGTCGAAATTGTTCCGGAGCCCTCCACTGCGGCGTGCCTCATAATGTCATGAGTAAGAGGCCGGCGGCAAAAGAAAAGAAGAAGAGGACGATATTGTTAAGGGGAGGCAGACACAACAGTAAAACATTTACAATATATTTACAAGGCGATGAAGTGCTGAACCATATGGGCGAGAGCGCGCCAGATCAAAAACGTCTTCTTCATCGACGCTCTTCTTGAGGAATAGTCCCGTGACATGACCCCCGGCCGCTGAAGCACCGTCACGGTGCTTACTCTGGTGTGTGCGAGTGGTAATGTTTAAGGCGGGACACGTGGACAACGTCTGTAGGGGGCGAGACTGAGGGAGAGGAAGACGCGAGAGGGCCAATCTCGTAAGTGATCCTCTTAGAGGCCAAGAATTCCATCCTAGCCCGATGGAGGACGCAAAGATTAAATCGCAGGCTTCGAAAGAAAATTGCGCAGCTGAATCGCGAGATTGAAG
Organism: Dermacentor silvarum; assembly: GCF_013339745.2. Lineage (NCBI taxonomy): Eukaryota > Metazoa > Arthropoda > Arachnida > Ixodida > Ixodidae > Dermacentor > Dermacentor silvarum. The sequence continues at coordinate 127,722,493 of NC_051156.1, read as the reverse complement.
CATACTCTATTGAACTGTCGAAACAGCAGTGGAACGAAGTATGTTCTTCGGTTGACGGACAGATGAGAGTGGGAGGCAAGTGGAACCTCCTCAAACAATTACTTGATGAGTCGAAGTCCAAGGGAAATCAGAGATTGGCTATTGACAGAATCGTTCATAGCCAAAAGGCGAAGGGGGTGTCCGAAAAGGCCCTCCTGCAGGAGTTAGCGGACAGATATCTTCCGCTGGGCCCTTCCGGGGATGCGGACTATCCTCGTTACCGGGGGGGACCGGTTGAGGAGCTGGACGCACCTTTTACGGAACCCGAAATTCTGGAGGTCCTCCATGAGCTCAACGGGCGCTCTGCACCGGGCCCGGATGGAATCTCAAATAAGCTCTTACGCAACTTGGACGGTAAATCCATCGAAAAGCTCACTGGGGAAGTCAATAAAATCTGGGAGACGGGGCTGGTCCCCGAATCCTGGAAGACGGCCTCGGTTGTGCTCATCCCAAAGCCAGGTAAACCTCTAGCGCCGGAGAACATGCGGCCCATCTCGCTTACGTCCTGCGTGGGCAAGGTGGCTGAACATGCGATTCACAATCGGGTATCCCGGTACATAGAGTGCAAAGAGCTATTTCCACACAATATGGTGGGATTTAGACCTGCACTATCCACACAGGATGTCATGCTCCTTATCAAGAGACAGATTATTGACAACTACACCAGGGATACTAGAGGCATACTAGCTCTAGACCTGGCCAAAGCTTTTGACAATATCTCACACAAATTTGTGCTTGAGGCGGTCTCGGATATGGGGCTGGGACAACGTTTCCACGCGTACGTTAGCTCCTTTCTGAGGGATCGCAGGGCTACCATCAAGATCGGTCAAGTCAAATCCGAGGAATTTACCTTGGGAGCGAGAGGCACCCCTCAGGGGGCAGTCATATCTCCTCTACTCTTCAATATTGCCATGAAGGGCCTCTCGGAGCGACTCGCCATGGTGCGCGGGACTAACCATGCTCTCTACGCGGACGATATCACCGTGTGGTGCATGGGAGGGTCCGACGCCGGGGTAGAGCAGGCGCTTCAACAGGCACTAGACATCACGGAGAACTTTCTAGTCGGTTCGGGCCTGAGCCTGTCACCGGCTAAGTCCGAGTTATTACTGTACAGACCCACACGACAAGGGGTGAGGAACTTCACTCCTTTAGAGCAGATTCCCATAGCTCTATACACACGGGATGGGCTGATGATCCCCAGGGTAGACTCCATCAGGATCCTCGGACTCCTATTGGAGTCCAAAGGGGGCAACTCACAGACAATAGCCCGCATCACCTCCAAGACGGAGAACATGCTTAGGCTCATACTCAGGGTCTCGAACCGCAGGGGAGGGCTGAGCGAGAGCAATCTCCTACGGCTCTACCATGCGTTTCTCATGAGCCACATTAATTACGTCGCTTCGGCGCTGCACTGGTCCAAAAGGGAAGAGGCAAAAATCGATGCACTAATGCGCAAAAGTATAAAGCGAGTTCTAGGCTTGCCTATCACCACCAGCACCGAGAAGCTCATACAATTAGGCATGCATAACTCACTCGCGGAGGTGATCGAGGCCCAGCAGATGGCTCAGGTCGTGCGTCTATCGTCCTCGCGGGCTGGTAGGCGCATCCTGGAATCCATAGGCTGCGGTCTTACGGAGACTAACCAGCGTAAAGTGACTCTACCATCCTCAATCAGAGGTACGTTTACGGTAGCTCCACTTCCAAGAAATGTCCACCCGCAATACAATGTAGGGCGCCGCATAGCTCGGGCCCGTTCATTATTAAAATCGGTTGCAGATAGTGGGGATCTCGCAGCCTTTGTCGATGCAGCCCAGTACGAGCGTTCCGATTGCTTCGCAGTGGTTTCTGTCGACCATACTGGCAAACTCCTATGTTCTGCCTCGGTTCGAAATGTTTCGGCAACGGTGGCTGAGCAAATAGCCATCGCTATAGCAATGAAGGACCCGTCGCGTCCAAATATATTCACGGACTCGCGGTCCGCAGCTAGGGCTTTCGCTTCGGGCTCGATCTCGCGGGAAGCAGCGGCCATCCTCGGCAGCGAGGGGGCTGCCGGGTTTCACACTATAAAATGGTTCCCGGCCCACATGGGGGCCAACGTACATCCCGATGTTCCCAACGCCAATGAATTTGCCCATGACCGTGCGCGAGGTTTCGCTCACCGCGGCGGTGCCGGCGGATTCGAAGGCGGGGACGCCGGGAGGTACAGGGACTCGCTCCTCACTTTCCACGAGATCTTGACTCATTATCATCTTTCGCGGAGGGCTTTTCCACCTCCTCACCCTAGACTCACTCGATCGCAATCGACGGCCTTTAGGATGCTCCAAACGGGGTCTTTCCCTTCGAGGGGCAGATTTAGTCACTTCTCGCCCAACATCGAACCGCAATGTCCGGACTGCGGAGAGGCGTACTGCTCATTAGCTCACATGCTCTGGCAATGTCCTGCGTTACGCGACACAGAGTTCAACAACGAAGAGGTCTGGGAGGAAGCCCTTAAAAGCGGCGACCTCTCGCTTCAACTTCGGGCTGTCCAGAGGGCCTGCGAGAGGGCGGAGGGCCACGGTCTTCCGGTCCCTGCGTGGGAGCGGCCCGCGACTGCTACCGACTCCCCCTGAAAGGGGGCGTCCAAACGCAGTTCCTCAGGACCTGAATAAAAGTTCTTTGTCTGTCTGTCTGTCGTAAGTGAGGTCGATTACACGCCTTAAGACACGGTAGAGTCCGGCGTACCGAGAAAGCAATTTTTCGGAGAGTAAAACACGCCGAGTCGGAGTCCATAGAAGCACAAGGTCACCTGGAGTGTAGATGACGTCGCGATGACGGGAGTCATAGCGGTGCTTCTGGTGTTCTTGCGATGTAGTAAGGCGTTGGCGAGCTATTTGGCGTGCCTCGTGAGCTTTCGAAATGGCATCGCGGGAGTACTCAGTGGGGATATGGACGGCATCGGGGATGATCGCGTCAAAATGTCTCTTCAGGTCGCGGCCAAGCAGCCGCGTCACCGTTACAGCAGCGTCACCTCCAAGAGCTGCAGCCGTCAGTTTTCCGAAGGAAAACGCCGGGCCTAGGACGGGGACGGGGAACGGCGTGGTGGAGGTTAACGAGAAGCTCAACGTCGCGCTGAAGGCGAGCGGCTGTACTGGGTGGCGTTCCTAAAGTTCTCAGCAAATGTTTCTGGTTCCACTTGGGATGGTACCTGGGGTTGACTTCGGGGTGGATAGCGGAAGCTGGAGAAGCTTGGTCGAGTAGGCGAGTGCGAAGGACTTCGGCAGTACCGTGAAATGTGTCCAACACGTCCACATCGGAAGCAAATTGGCTTATGGTCTGGTGTCCTCCACGCATTCGGATCACAATAATTCGGAGTAGGACAATGGCGTTGGAAAGGGTTGAAGCCGGCCGAAGGGTAAAAGTAAGGTCGGTTGGCAGAGCAGATGTTCTGAAGGCCCACGTTTGCCAGTTCTTGACGAACAACGGATTGTATCAGTGAAATCGTCGGTTGCGTATCACTGGGCTCCCCTCGCATGAAATGTGCAGGCAACGCGGCTTCAATTTCACGTCGAACGATTCGGGTGATAGTCTTCGACGTGAAAGCCTGAGTCCGTCATACGAACGTTCTTACAGGTTGATGTCGCTGCCGTGTTCGGGAGGCGGGCGAAGTGGTGGGCAATACGTCGGCTTTTAGCTTCTTAGAAGCATCGGCATTCAGTGAGAATCTCGGTGACTGTTGAAGAGTTTTTAAACACGAGCAGCTGAAACGCATCAGTCCGCGATCCCTTTCAGCACATGCGCGACCTTATCGGCTTCTGTCATGATGGCGTCAACATTCCGGCAAAGGGACAGCACATCCTGAATTTACATCAGGTACGACTCGGTAGACATCTGCGCACGCGAAGCAAGTTCTTTTTGGCGGCACGCTGGCGGCCTCTAGGTTGGCCAAACAACTCCCGAAGTTGAGTCTTACATAAGCACCAGATCGTGATGACCTCTTCGTTGTTATCAAAAGATAAAATAAGACGTTCGCCAGCATCAAGGTCGGGTCCCACCTGTAATGTGTGCTGAAGCATTCATAGAGGCGAATACACTCGTTTACGTCCTCGCCATCAGTGCCAGAAAAGGTTCCAGGGTCACGGGGTGGAGCCAGGATGACGGCTGGCATGGCAGCTGCCGGTGACGCAGTTTCACCGCCAGTAGACATGCCGAGTGGGGCGACTTGGCGGCTGCTGCGGAGCTCCGTCTTGCGTTGCACCCAGCACATCCACCAAGATGTTACAGGGAGGCAGACACAACAGTAAAACGTACTTACAATATATTTACAAGGCGATGAAGTGCTGAACCGTATGGGCGAGAGCGCGCCAGATCAAAAACGTCTTCTTCATCGACGCTCCTCTTGAGGAATAGTTCCGTGACATTATGAACGGAGCGTGCCAAACAGCACGAGACCTCGAGGTACGTGAAGCGAGCCGTAATCGAGGTAGAAACGGCACTGTTCGAGCATTATCGGCGTGGCTCTGGGCCGGGAAGGTCGCATCGTCAGCTACGCTCTGGCGACGGGAGACTTGGAGGTTTGGCCAAGTCCTTGCCGCAGGCAGTCCGAGGTGCAGCCGTCGACCTCGGAGACGTTCGAGCGAGGCTACTTGGGCCAGCTGCAGCATCACACAGCAGGGCTGGAAACTCCAGAGAGGATCCTCCTTCATCGGCAGACCAGCGCGTTCGATAATCCCCGGAACGCCACGTTGACACTTGAGAAAGGATCGGTACGGAAGCAACGGCCGAGAAAGTCGTTAGGCCTAGTCGGTCGGGCGTCTCTTCCACGTGAGCAACAGCGACCGGGTTAAACAGGCTTCGAAGACGATCGAGTTGATGGACCGACTTCAAGGCAGCAATGATTATGCGAGGGTCGGCGAAAACAACGACAGTGAGAAAGGTCCATCGGGATCCCCGCCGGAAAAATACGTGCAAGAACATTGAACTCAGCTAAGAACGTTCCATTCTAGTAGCGTCACAACAGTAGGCTAGAGTTGCCTCACTTTCGTGGAGGAAACGCCCAGAACTATCGTAGACAGAATTAAGGGCATGTTTATTGATTCATTAGGTTGTATTTTCGTTAACATTTATTTATTCATTGCGTTTTAGTTCAGTGTCTGCTATTTTAGTGAGTTCTTATTTTGAGTTTGAGTGCTACTAAAATCTGCTTACTGTGTTGCCATGCGTCTTTCAATCTCATCTCCTTTAACACCCGCACGCCCCCGAGATCAGTCCCCGAGGATAATCCATGGATCAGGAGGTGTTGACAGGATGTATCGTAATCTTTTGGAGTCATATCTCGAAATAAAAAAACGCCCGCGTGCTTGCGTTGTAGTGCATGTTAAAGAACCCCAGGTGGTCGAAATTATTCCGGATCCCTCCACTATGGCGTGCCTCATAATCAGAACTGGTTTTGGCACGTAATACCCTAGAAGGAATGGAGTAAATCTACTTGATGGTGATAGGTACGCACCCACAACAGTGACGGTAGGTGTTTTCTTCTTTACTGTTAAGCATACGTATTGGTCATCGTCAAGAGGCGGCACAGGCTGATGAATGGAAGTGAAGTCACGGCAAATAAACACCATAACCTTGCTTTTTCACCACTAGTTGATGACATAAATGATTCATAGCCGGATAGCCTGATTGAGTTCGATAAGTTCGGCTCGCAGATGATTATGATGGGAAACCTTTTGGCGTACACGAACCATCGGAAATCAGCGATGCGCGATCGGAGTCCCCGGACATTCCATTGGAAAATAGCTGCTTTTCGGACCTCCTGCCTAAAAGACATCAAAGGTGCTGGCCGCCCTTCAGTAAATCATGGCTCACCAGTGGTTGGAGCTTTGAAGGTATTACTGGACAGCGACATATTGAGTAAATCAAAAAACAGTGGCGTAGTTATAATTCAGGGAGCAATTTTCAACGGTTTATTTTACTTGCAGCTTATGCTAATGCAACGGAAGGCCGCCGTGTAGGGTAGCGTAAACCATATGTACTTGTTACATGCCTTTCTTTAATTGTGCCAGCTACCGTGTCCATTTCGCTTCGAAGCTATATAGTTGATGGCGCTACAGAACGAACCTTTGATGTTCATAAGCTTCCATGTTTTGTTGCCGTCGTTGCCGCTTTACCTTCTCCTAACAAATATTTAACACAAATAAAGTAGTAGGCTGATATTCATGGCGCCATTGTGTGCGATGCAGCCAAGCATGGACTAAGCGGTTCCTGGTCAAATGACGGGCACTGCATCTGAACTTGTTCCGCAGCTTTCTTTCGCGGCAAGCGTTCTAAAATCTGCATTGGTGTTATTTTCCTAGAAAATGTGCTTTCCACAATAAATGATTCTTGCATTACTTTTCCTGGAAACGATGCGGTAGCTGATATGTTTTCCTAGTGGCGCGCCGGCCTTGCGAGAGCACGCGCTGACGCCTTTAAACTGAGCGGCGGCGATTTCGCACGTCAGTCGTGCGGTGCGCCGGCACAACTGACGTTCACTTTGACATTAAACCCATCAATTTGGAAACCTCTCGCGCCGCCAGCTTCCTACGTTTCACTACTTTGCGGCAACGTCATGTTTGCCGCTCGCCAGGATGTGCAGCCTGCATGAGTTAGCAGTAGAATAACGTCTGCGTGATTAAGGCGTTTTCCCCCGTTACATGACTACATATTTCTATTCGCAGAAATATTTTGCACCGTCTTAGCAGCGTCTCCACAATACACAGGTGACTACCGTAGCTGCTTTGGTGTAAACACAGCCGAGAAACTTTGACCTTTGCGTTCGTTATTGGCTATCCATTCATTCATTTGGCGAGGGGGCGCTTTATACATTATTGTGGGCTTTATTTATTCTTCTCCCTCGTTGTTATTGCACAGAACACAATTTTATTTAATGATGTATTTTGGGGATCAATTATTTAACCCTCTCCGGGTTTCTTTTCTGATAAAATCAGACTTTGCTAGAATTTGCAGTTATCATTCTCGGATAATTGATGCTCCCATGCCCGGTCATTGACACATCTTCCCGTTTGGCCCACGTAAGGCTTCCCAAATTTCAGCGGTCTCTCAAATATAACGCCAGTCACACATTTCACGTAAAGCCTGGTGTGGTTTATATGGCATCCTAACTTTTTGTCAACGCGGCTGATACGCGGACACAGTCCAGCCAAATCACGTGGCGCCGAGAAGACAACAGGAACACCAACCTATTTGCGACTTTCTTCAAATTATGAGAAATTTGTGGACATATGGCCCCGCTGCGGACATGCATCTTTTTTGGTTAGGGTAGGCATATTCTTTTTGCCCTTCATCTTTCGGGTAGCTCGGGTAGCCGGCTCTCTGTAGCCTCACCAATTCGTTGTCAAAGCTAGCCTGCACCGCGTGTGGGCACGACTTCATGAGAGCAGACTCAAGGCAAAGAGTGGCTTTTGCTCTTTTAACTAACTTTGAATGTGCTGAATCGTACGGCACGAATTTTTTCTGTGCGAGCAGGCTATACTGCCAACAGACGTGGTTTTTGTAAGAAACTAAAGTCAGATCTAAAAACTGTAGATTACCATGGGAAGAGATTTCATGTGTAAATAGCACGCCTTTCGCATGCAGCCTAAAATCGCCTAAGACCTCGTTAATGCACTGGTCAATGGTAAAATCATGGTTACTTTTTAAACAAATATAAAAATCATCAACGTATCTAAAAACCATAAGGTAGCACATATCTTCAAGGAACAGTACAGGTCGCGCTCAATTGACGGCAGGAAAATGTCAGAGGAACAAATACACAATACTTTCCATTGAACATACAAGTCGTCGTTAAATTAAATAAAAGTAGACTTTAAATACAATTACAACAAAGTCATAAAATTGTCAGTAGACATGCCCACTGGATTCTGAAAAGCTACTGCGCCGTTACGGTCAATGCAATCTCAAACAGAGGCACACATTTCCTTTTGAGGCAATGAGTAAAACAAATCAACTACGTCTACAGAAAAAAAAACGTATGCAATCGAGGCATTTCATCTCAGGAATTGAATTACATCTCTATGTCTTCTAGTCGTGAAAAGATCATCCACTTGCAATGATTTCAAAAAATTTGAAAGAAGCTGGCTAACTGCTGCCAAGCACCTTTCTCGCTTACGACAGCAGGGAACGAAATTCCTTCCTTGTGCGATTTGGCTGTAAAAAACGCTCTTAATGAAACACCTTTACAATCAGTTAAATGGAAAATGAAACATCAACCCATGGTAGCCATTCCTACAAAGGAAACCCATACGGGTTCCACTAAAGAAAACCCTCGCAGCTAAATAAAAATTGTTCTGGTCCGGCAGTCAAACCCCGGACCACCGCCTTTCCAGGGCAGCCGCTCTACCATCTTAGCTAACCAGACGGCGAGCAGACGGAAGTCGAATTTATCAACAACCCGAAGCAATGGCGAGTTTTTCACGTAGTAGTTCAGCGGAAACCAGCTCGGTGGACGCAAGTAATTACAATCACTCATTGGCTTGACTAACTTCAAAAGGTGAAGTGCTTTGCAAAGTGCTATTGCTTGTTTCTTGACTCTTGTTCCCTTTTCTTTGACTTGGACAAAGTTCTTTGCTACCGCTTGTTGTGCATTGCCCTTAAACACACCTACTGAGAAAACCACAAAGCGTCCTTCTTTGTCAGACTGAATAACTTGAAGGTCATTTTCTTTTAGAAAGGTTACGACGGCCCTTGTAGGGTCTCCGGACTCGCCGGTCTTGCCGTTCCCCAACTTGTTCGCAGCCCTACCAAGGGCATCAACTCCTAAAATGCATCTGGCTCTCTTTGACAGACGCCTATTTAAGGCCAAAAGTCAATAGGCTGGTATACTTCGCTCTTGGCTATACTTCGGCCCTTTGTCTAGGACATGGGTGACGCTTTCGGGGATTGCGATATGGTCTTCAGAAAGTCAGGATCGCCGAAAAACCACACCAGATCTTACGTGAAATGTGCTACTGGCGTTATATATGACATACCGCTGAAACGTGGAAACTCATACGTGGGCCAAACGGGGAGATGTGTCAATGACCGGACATGGGAGCATCAATTGTCCATCATAAAAAACCTAATGCGCAATTAACTGCGCACTGCATGGTTTGCTTGGCCGGCAGATGTGAGCCACTACTGCGTTACATTAAGGTAATTGACAGGAGTGGTGATACGTTATCATGATAATTTTATAGCGATAACAATTATATGGACACTGAAAGAGGATTTCTTCCGTTGGCGTCGCCGTCGCCGTGAGGTTCCGTATGACGTCAACGGCGATGAAATCGTCGCCGTTCGTCGGATGCTGTATGTGCGAGTGAAAGGGCGCGAGGGACGCGCGCTTTCACGGGGATCGAACGCACGACGGAGAACAAACGCGCGGTCTGCGCCGTGCTCCCTGAAAGGCTGCAGAATTTCCTCCTCTACAATCACTATATATAGAGAGCAAACGTGACTTCTTCCGTCGCGTGAAAGGCCGTGGGGGGAGGGGAAGAGAGGGGAGGCGACGTTTAGCTGTGGCACCAAATGTGTATTTATATAAAAAACACCGCATATCCACAAAGTGAATGATGATGAGTGGGCGAAGTACCGGGGGATCATTCGGGTAACCGTGAATCCCCCGTATATCGCCCACTCGAACATGAAAATGAGTGACAACATATGTGTACAGTATATACAATGTTGTTTTATTGATCGTATATGGTATTGAGGTGCGGACTTCGTTTTCCCTTCATTAAGACTGCCTTGTGATCAGTGCAGCAGCACGGCGACGCCGGCAAGCGGACCCAGAGGCGGCGAGAGCGCGGGAAGCGGCGGCAAAACGCCGGAAGCGTTCTCTACCTGAGGTTGGTGGCGCCGATGCTCGGTTCAAGCGCGACGCCGGCAAGCGCACCCAGAGGCGGCGAGAGCGCGGGAAGCAGCGGCAAAACGCCGGAAGCGTTCTCTACCTGAGGTTGGTAGCGACGATGCTCGGTTCAAGCGCGAACTTCGCGAGCCCTCGGCTCCGTGTCCGCTTGCCGGCGTTGCCGTACTGCTGCAGCTCTGCGAGCCCTCAGGTCCGGGTCCGCATGCCGGCGTTGTCGTGCTGCTGCAGCTTCGCGAGCCCTAAGCTCCGGGTCCGCTTGCCTGCGTTGCCGTTTTGCTGCAGCTTCCCGCGCCCTAGACTGCGGGTCCACTTCTTGTCTGCATCGCGGTGCTGCAGCAGCTTTGCGAGCCCTCGACGCCGCTTGCAGTTGAGCCGCCACTCTCGCCTTTTCATCCGTAACCGGAGCGCCGTTATCAGAAGCGACCGTTATAATCCATGGCTGAATTAAGAAAGAGAGCGCGCGTCGGGAACGAACGCCCCTGTGCACCGCAGCGCCTCTCGCGGACTCCATGCAAACCAGAGCTATGGACGACGGCCGACGACGAGGGAGGGACAGGGGCTCAGCCCTAAGGTGCTTCGCCCCTAAAACGTTGCGAGGTGAGACGGTGGTAAAGACTTCCGTTGCTGTTCGACGAGTTTCCCGTTCTGATCTCGTCGAAAAGCTCCGAGCCACCCCCAGAGGCCCTGGCAACAGTCACCAACGCCACGCGCGTTCGGTGCGAACGCGGGCAGAACGGCGACTGCGTCGACAACAGTTCTGCGCGTTGCTGGTGCTGCTGCATGTCCAAGTTTATACAGCTGATAAAACTATCCTTACTCCGTATAGCTCTCTACTAAGTTGCTATCACAATTGATGCTTCGCCTTCGGGTGAAACTGCGACATTATTGGGAGGCTTATCACATAAAAGAGAGAGGCACGAGTTTTATTAGTGATACATCTGTTTATCTGTTTGACAATGAGATTCAGTGCTTAAAAACGTCACTGTAATCGATTTAGGCAACACTGATACACGGATGCGCATTTGTTGATGATCCCTCCTGATCTGCTGTAAGAATAAAGCAGTTGAAGTTCAGAGCCCGACCTATCGTTTCCTACTTTTCTAAGTCTTTGTATGCCTGTTAGCGCAACCATGTATTCCCCAGTTCTCAACCAACTCGCCCAGCAACAAGTTCACTGCCTGAATTAGCTGAAATAGAGCAAAATCAACACCACTGCACTTCCTCTAATGAGCTGCAATGGTTCTACAGCACTTATTCCAACTAGCTCCAATAGAGTAAAAGCAGGTGTACTCCAGCTACTCCCAGGAGTTTCGACGAATGAAGGCGATCCCGCGTTCGATGGATGGCTTCGCCAAGGAGTTCCAAGCATGAGGCAATCCTACTCAGCACCTCCACCAGTGTCACGACCTAGTAGGAGACTTGAAAGCCGGCGTACAGCACGTATAAAAGCACTTTATGATGATGATGATAAAGTGCTTTTATACGTGCTGTACGCCGGCTTTATATGAACAGCCAACGCAACGTCGTTCTCGTCTCTACCCGCGTTTCTCTACCCGCTCGCTACTTCAGCGTAGTTTTCATGGCCGGGCACATACCCGCGACGATATAGGATGTGGCAAAATGTTACATGCAACTACACCGATAAATAGCCCTTAGAACTTCTTGACCCCTTTTCGTTTTAGAGTGTGGTTTCAGAGCGCAGGCGCCTGCTTTTAACGATGCGGAATTTGTGACAATATATGGTAAACGCTTGCACCCTGACATTGGTATTATGTCGTCTTGTGCATGCGGAGATCGTACAGCGGAACACGGCAGATACACCCCCTGTTTCTCCCACTGAGTACTCAATACTTGGCGGGAGGCGATGGGCGCGCGCCGTGCCTGCTTATGGTTAGGCTAAGCGGTCGTGTCGGCGTGGCGCTTCAGAAAAGTGGTCGGTGTGCCGAATATAATCGGTCCACCTACTTGAAATGGGTGTCCTGGTGATCCCTGGAACTTCCCTTTTCTTCTCGATAAACGATCCTGCAGAGTAGAGCTAAAAGATGCCACGGCTACTATCCTGTCGAGAAATGCCATAGTACACCTTCTCTAACCGTGGTAGAGTACATTTACTCTAGTAAAAGCGCATATGTGACATGCTACTACACCGATAGAGTAGCCCTTAGAACTTCTTGACTCCTTTTCGTTTCGGAGTGTGGTTTCAGAGTGCCGGTGCCTGCTTTTAACGATGCGGCACTTGTGACAATAGACGGCAAACCCGTGTACCCTGCCATTGATGTTTTCGTAATGTGCATGCGGTGATCGCATGCCGGAAGACGGAAGATACACCCCGGTTTCTCCCATTGAGTACTGTATAAAAGCACTCTGTTTCTCAAACCCTCAAAACGGATATGACATCATCTTCAAATGGCGTGCGGGGCTTCGACCTTGCTGATGATGCCGCCCCGTCATCCCATAATAAAGCCCTGGTCATTCCTATACCATTATTAAGGACAGACGCTGCGCGGGGTCTTCGTTTATTTGCTCGAACCAAGACTGAAACGTCACGGAACACCCCGATTTTCTCGAACGGCCGAGACCACCGACTGGATCCTACACTGAAGCTGCACATTGCATCGAACTTCTCCCGCCATAATGCAATTTTACTTTGCCGCCTCAGGTTAGAGGTGGGTTTTACGAAAGCCTACTCATTCCTTATTGGAATGTCCGACACACCGATGTGGGATTCATGCAACTGTGAAGAGGCGATCGAGCATGTGTTGTGTTTTTGTAACTTTTATGACATCGAACGCGACGTTCTTCGGAGTGTGTTGGGCTGATTGGACAGCAGACCATTCTCAGCGACAAAGATTCTTGGATCGTCGCCCACGCGTCGCAGGCTAACAAAGCGACGTGGGCATTGCTGCGATTCATGAACAGGACTGGTCCCAGTGACCAATTGTGAAGTGTTCGACAACCGCACGTATGCACACTAAGAATGCCTTCTTCCCTCTCTCTCCTTCTGTCTTTTCACCCCTTTAAACGCCTTCCCCCGTGTAGGGTAGCAAACCGGACGTGCGTCTGGTTGACCTCCCCGCCTTTTCTTCCTTCTTTTTCCTCCTGCTCCTGCTTCACACTATAAGTGCACGCATACTTCAGTGGTTTCTGGTACTCTTGGCCACCACCTGCGATTTCTGTTGCGTACCTCAGTGAACTTCAGCTCTCGTTCCGATGTCGCGTGCCATTTTGTGCGTGTTTTGAATGAATGACAATATATAGTTTTGAGATTATTTTTGGGGCTCTCGAGGAATAGACTCCTGATATCGTAACTATAGAATCCACAGCTATTTATTCAAAATATATACATAGGCAAAAACTTTATTCCTGTACATTTTTACATATTCCGGTAAGTGGTTGCTTTATTGCCCTCTTAGCTAAAGTAGACAAATTCCAGTCGACCATTGGGGACCTTTTAAGCTGAAATAACCGCTTGCCGAGCATCAGTCACCAGCGATAGGAAATTTTTCGCACCGGCGCTGTGCCTGGTCGCTGGCGCCGAAGTAGTGCGGCACTTGGCAAGCACTGGATTACGCTATGTCAAGCCTGCTACAAACAATGTAGCAGGCTTGACTCCCTCTCATTGTGTGCCGAACCCATGACCTTTCTGTAATACCTCCATCCACGCTCACGTCAGCGTCTTCAAAAGGTTTCGAAAGGAATGAAGAAAAATAAGCATACAGGCACGACGCACGCATATTTAAATCCACGAGACAAGAACGAATGACACTGCATTTCTAGCATTATATATTTCTGAAAGCGAAATTGACGCAAACAGAAAGCGCCTGCGACGTCATTTCTGCTGCCTTTGATCGTCACCACCCCGTGAGAAGCTCCTAAACGGTTCACCTTCGTAATCTTTCTTCCGTCAGCGACAGCGCTGTGTCATGATGGCAATCACGTGCTAAATCTGAATCATCATTGAGTCGTGTATCGTTTCTGTGACTAAGCAAGCTTTCGGCAGCGCATTTTACTGCTATATTGACATTTGAACGTTAAACTGCTTGTCTTCGAAAAAAAAACGTTAATAATAACCGAGAGCGCCCTGGCCGCAAGCAACATGCTTCCGGAGCCGTGCCCTTGATGTCAATATCACAAGAGGCAGGGCCTGGTCAGGTCAACATGAACGACAATCATTTTTCCGCGTCAGTTACGCTTTCATATAGCGTTTAATTCCAAAATATTTGTTCTAAATTATTCTAAATTCCAAAGGCATGTTCAATAAACATTTATTTGCTCAGCCACACTATCTCGTGGACGGGCTCCAAACTACTCATTCGCTTTAGCCAATCAAGGTCAATCATTTAAAAGGCGATTAACGTAGCTTCGTTAATTACGCACACAACTGCTCAACTGGCTCCATATTCAGAGGATACCATCTGAACTCTCCAACGACAACAATATTTTCATCAAGATTTACATTGTGCCATTTCATAAAATTCGATGCAGTTAAAAAATACCACCGGCATTTTCATGGTGGAGTACGCATCTGATGAAGCAGGTGCAATTGATCTGACACGTTTCCTTGACGCAAGACAACTTCATGAAGTTAGAACGCATGTGCTGAACCGTGCACCTCTGCCTTTACAATACACTCTCCAACATTATACAAGAAACAGCTCAGCGCTACGGTACGTCACAAGGTGTGCGAGAACATTGTCGGCGATCCCGATTAGATTTTTGAGCGTTAGTGGCATCAGGCTTGGTTTGCTGGCGACATCAGGAACGAAAGAAGTACATACCTAGTGGCTAAAGTTGGTATACTGCTTGGGTCACTGGGTCGGCCTAAGAAGATAGATAGATAGATAGATAGATAGATAGATAGATAGATAGATAGATAGATAGATAGATAGGTTCAAAACAGCTGAAGCAGGCAAAGAATTATAATCGCGCTAATACTTTGTTTTCAAGCAGCTAATCGGTACGACGGCCGTACACTCACTAAAACACGAGCCTTATGACGATGGTAAACAAATTTGGGAGATCGCGTATTACAATCTATGTTCCATGCATATATTGCGCAAAAGAAATTTACCGTAGTCGATTTCCTCTTGAAGGGAATGACCAATTTAGAAGCCAACATAAGCATTAACTATCGGCGCCAACACCGGCAAAATGTCTAACGCACCGTGTAGAGAATCTCAACACGAATTCTGTTTCCTCACAGCGCCCTGTGTAAGCACACTAGCGCTGACACCCATATCACATCCCACCACATGCAAAATTGGAGAGAGAGAGGATAAACTTTATTCAAAAAGCACACGAGCGTATACGTAGCTTCGCCGCTCTGCAATGGGTGGTCCCATCAGTCCAGGAGTCCAGCGGCCTTAGCTGCCCTTCTCGCTCGGTTGACCAGGTTGAGCTGGTCCGTCGAGTCGGAGCTGAACAGCGCTACCTCCCATTGCCGTGGTGTGGGGTGTGTTATGGGCGCGAGCTGTGGTGTTTGTGCGAGCCCATACCATGTGGCAAAGCGTTGCGCATTGATCGCAGTGTGGGCATTTATAGGAATACAGCGCAGGGTGTATGGCGTGGTAGAGAGTCAAATGTGGATATGTGTTTGTTTGGAGTTCTCGCCATATTACGGCTTCCTCTCGCGTCAGAGCATTATGAGGTGGGGGTAGTGTTCTTCGTGTAAGGTGATAGTGTTTTAGGATGTGCGTGTAGGTTAATGGTATGGGCTCGGGATGAAACTGCTCGGCGAGGCCCCTCACGGCTCCCGGTGTGCATGCGCTCAGGCGTTGATTGCCGGGTCGATTGCATACAATCGTGTCGACGCATGCCCCGGAGTAGACACTATTTGTATGCATGGTGGGAGCTGGTGCGCTCCACTCATCATGTGATGTGCGGCCCTGAAAATTTGGGCTCTGGAAAATTTTCTGCATGCCGTCCGAGAGTCCATCAAAATTATGACGCACGCCCAGTGCGATCTCGTCGTAATGGCTAATGGTATCACTATAGTTTCTCTGCCTCCACAGCGCTCGCTCTGGAAACCGACGACGCACATATTTCGGTCCCGTGATTGTCGACTGATTGGTGACGAATGCAGTGCTTCTTGCTATGCTTGCCGCGTCTGCCAACAAGGCATTGGGGTGGTTCTTATACTTTCTCGCGTGCGCCTGCGCTCGGGCTTGTCGCCGTCCGATGTGGAAGTTTGAGCGCATGTTTCTGGGAATCGGTGAGACGTCCATAGTTTCTGGTATTCGTGTTGCGATTTTCGTCAGTACGCTGGTCTTCCATACGAAATATCCAAGACGTTCCAACACGCAGCGTCCCGTTATTGTCTGTAATAGACTTTACTTCAGGCTTACCAAGTGGGCCTCTATGATTTCCCGTGCGTTGTTGTACACCTCTGTCATCTCGAGGCGAAAAATAGCCCTTCCTGGTGGGAGTCGGAGCGCTTGCTTATACGCCTTGCGTACCAGCCGGTGGACTACCTCCACCTCCGCATCGCTGAAATTTAAATATGGCACCGAGTCTGCAATGCGGCTCACAGAGCCTGTACTAGTCGGATCAGGTCCTGTTCCTTGAGTCCCCTCTTCCTGCTGGTAATTCTTTGCAG
This sequence comes from Dermacentor silvarum, assembly GCF_013339745.2. NCBI lineage: Eukaryota > Metazoa > Arthropoda > Arachnida > Ixodida > Ixodidae > Dermacentor > Dermacentor silvarum. The sequence goes on along the minus strand of NC_051156.1, from coordinate 127,705,973 downwards.
CATGCGCAAGGTCTGCGTGGTCATGTGTTGTAACTTCTGTATGGCGCGTCCTTCGCCCCCGTCTTTTTTAAATGTAAGCCGAGGATACGAAGTCTGTCCATCTTGGTCCATCTCTAGGACCTATTCTCTAGGACCGGTACATCTCTAGGACCTATTCGCAGGTGGGATTGGTGCCTGCGCTGTTGATCGTCCTGGTGAGCGCTTCTCGATTATGAAGAGCTCCGACTACTGCGGCGCGCATTGCAGTCTGCATGTCTCCGCGTATCTTGCTATGACGTCTACTGACTGCTGTTATGCCTCTTGTTGTTCTCCTATGGACCCTCGGACCGCCCATATCGTGATGTCATCTGCATACAAGGCATGTCTGATCCCCGGTATTACCTCGAGTTGGGCTGGGAGTTTCATCATGGCCACGTTGAAAAGTGTCGGCGACAGCACTGCTCCTTGTGGCATTCCTCGGTTAGGAGCGTCTGCTCGATGTGACCTCCCATTCCCAAGTCCTATTGTAGCTGTACGATCTGTGAGAAAGGTCCTCACGTATTTGTAAGTTCGTCGGCCGCAATTCGTGTCACTGAGATTGGCTAGTATGGCTTCGTGCCCCACGTTGTCAAAGAGGACTAGTGCAAGAATTGCTTTTGAGCTGCACGGCGTTACTGCATTCAGTACTTCCTCTTTGAGCTGCAGAAGCATGTCTTGCGTTGACAAGTTAGGCCGAAGACCAAACATCTTGTTCGGCATCAGTTGACGTTCTTCGAGAAGCATCTGTAGCCTCTCTAAGATCCCGCGTTCTATCAATTTACCAGGACAAGACGTGAGCGAAATGGGTCTTAGTTACTCCAGACGTGGCCTTTTCACGTGCTTTGGTATCAGCGTAAATCTCCACATGCTTGAATTCCGGGGGTAAGGTCCCTCTGCTCTAGTGTGCAGTGAAGAGTTCCAGTATTGCCTGCACCGTTGCAACATCCAGGTTACGTAGCAACTTGCTGGTGATTCCGTGCATGCCCGGGGTGGTGTTTCGAGTGAGTCTTGCAATCGCTGGTGTCAGCTCGGAACGCGTTATGTCCCGGTCAAACTTGCTGTTTTACAGTCCAGCCTAGTCAGCCACGGGCTGTGCACCGAGTATCGGCTGGCCAATGTATCTTCTTTGTAGGACACACAATAGCCGATCGTCTGTGCCTCCGAAGTTGTGTAGTACCCGCTCCATTGTGTGCTTGCTTTCTCTCTTGCTCTGGGTCAGATCTAGTACATTTCTTAGTATCATCCACGTCTTCGCAGTTTCCAGCGTTGCTTAGGAGTGAGTTACTTAATTGGTCCGAGTTCTGTCGTGCAAGTTTCTCTGCGAAGCGCTCTCCCTCGTGCGTTAGCTTCGCGATGCGAATTTTCAGCTTACGGTTGTGACGTTGCCTTCGCCGTCTTCTCAGCAGAGTGTGGCGCGCTTCCTACATGTGTAAGAGGCGCGCGTCTGCTGCCAGATTGTTCGTGGTGAGTGCAACCTCCTTTGGCCACTGATTCCTGCAGTTCTCTAACCCAGCCCTCAAGGTCGCTTATCGCTTGGGCTTCTTCCGTTTCTCTTTCGCTCAGGAACTTTGCCCGGTCCGTGATTTTGGTAGAGCGTATCTTTCTTCTTGTACCGAGATGTCGAGTATAATGTGATCACTCCTAGTGTCTCGTTAGTGTTCTCCCACTCAACGTTCCGAAGTCTGGACGTGAGCGCAAGATCGGGACAAGTGTCGTGGGCCGTGCTGTTGATTTCTCTCGTTGGATATGCCGGATCCGTCACTATCGTTAGTCGGTGGTGTTGTATGACGTTGTACAAGGTTGTTCCCTTTTTGATATATTTGACACACCCCCCGCGTTGAAATCGCTAATATGAGGAGGCCGTTTCGTCCAGCAAGGAATGGGACGCAGCGCTGTCGAACTCCGACTAAAACAGTCCTATGACGGACTTTCAGCTCCATTTTCTGGCTCTTCATTTGGGCTAAAGGAATCACTGTAGTTACTGTATGACAACATATTGTCTGGCCACTTGTTTCCGCTAGCCAATACATTATGAATAAAGCATACAGGAAACATGATGAGCAGCAGCTATGCCTAATTTGAAGAAACACTCAGTCATGTGCGCTAGTATTCTATAACAATATTACGCCCAGATAGAGAGGCTGGCGAAAGGTTTTCAAATCTAGGGCGCTATAACGTTAAATTATTCCAAACTGTTTTGAATCCAAACTCCTGACGTCAAATTTACGTAACCACCATCGGGCGGTGGCCCGCAGCGTCGTTTGAACAACCCAACCAAACACTCTCCTCGTCTATGGGAGGTCACCTTTGTTCGCTTTCAAAAGCAATAACATTGTCTACACTCAGCGCTTTTTCTTGTCTAATTGGCTGACAAGAAGCGAGGAGCACGCTTTAGTGGAGAGGGTTTCGATGGGGCCGAGCCAGCACAGTGAAAATAGATAACCGCATCAAGAGGGTGGTGCCGGCTTCTCCGATTGGTCCGCTTCGCCTTACGTAGCTTGTGTTGGCTGGTCGAAAATCGCGGCGGCGTGCAACGAAAGGATAAGAATGCCGCTAAAACGGACCTTCAGCAAGGAAGAGTTGGCCGAGCGATGTCGTATGCATGCCGAAAGGGCTAGATAACGTTTTGCTGCCACGCAAAAAGGTTTGTCATGCGCAAATAAATACATGCTCACCGGCAGTTGTGAGTAGCGAGGGCCTGAGCGATCGGCGGGCAGCCATCTTCTATTCCCTTCGGAACGGGGCAGTCTCTGGCTATTCAGAAAAATTTGCAGTTTTGTTCGGCATATTAATGCATTTTTTTTCGCAACCACGTCACTTTGACGTGTGAGTTTTCGCGGTTTTGTGAGGTCGCGTGACAGACAGGCGAAGTGGGCGTAGCCAGAAAACATTGGACTAATAGCAGAGGGCTAATGGTGAAAATGCGTCGCGTCAGCAATGGTTATTTTTCTTTTGTGCGGTTTAATCATGCATAATCAGTGTGTACACGTTATATCAGATGGGGAGCTATCGCTGTTTTCGTGACGTCGCGTGACAGACAGGCGAAGTTGAGAGTGGCCCAAAAATGTTTTGGCCAATCGTGGAGGCTGATTGGAAATTGATGAAATTGGAATCAAAACAGTCTGGAATCATTTTACGTTATAGCGCCCCTAGTCTATGCAACTCAACGATATCTTCCACTCAGGTGTACCTGAAGCCATATAAGAATACGTGGATAGGTGTATGTAGAGGGCAAATGTTTTTAATAGACGCCCTACAGCTCTAGCAGGTGCCGACACTCATATATCCACCTGAAAGGTCGGCACATATGTCATGTGGGTGATGGTGCAATTTTTTAACGGGGGCCGCTATTTGAGGTGCGGTGACGTGCGGCTTTGGACACAGCTCAGAAACGTCATCCCTATCTTTCGCTGCCGTTACCCAGGTTTCTCATGTTCGCATACTGTTTGAGCCCTTTACGTACAACTTCCTCAAACGCGTTTAAGCCTCTGCGATAGCCATTGCAATACGCCAAGACAATAAGAATATACATCTCCGTTTGTGGTCTATCAGTACACGAGTACGTTTCTACACCCGCTTGGTTTTGGGCTTGGCAATGAAAATTACTCGTGCAATGATGGGACTGAACCAAGCCCCTAATACATGGAACATCGATGTACTACCTACTGCATAATTTTGATACATAATTCATAATTACATAATCATTTCATGTAACCTTTCCGCTGCAGTACAAGGGAAACGTTTCAGGCCTGGTTCAAATATTGTGCAGACCAAGAAAAGAAAAAGCGTTGAAACCGCTTTTGGACGGTTTATGGCCACCTACATAAGCGAAAAGTATAGACGGGAAAAGAACTTGCTTTTATTATTTGAAAGAACTAATATATGTGAAACAACATGGTGAAGAATCAGCAAAGTTGAGAATCCTCACAGTGACCTCACCTTTCTACACTTATAATGAAGAAATGAAGAGAATAACATCCCGGGCTGAGCAATCATCATCACGAAGAGAAGGCACGAGATCGGTGTTCGAACACCCCCATCTTGTTCTCCCTGCCTACTGTTCCTAGCTACCGCCTGTTTGTTGGACTCGCCCAATAAACCTCCTTATACACGGTACATTGTCCGGACTAGCAAGCGCTGCCTAACAATTATAGAGCGCGAAGTGTAGCTCAAAGTTTGCCTGTAACCATCTTGCAAGTGTCAACTTAGCATGTTTGGTGTTTGATTATCTTTCTTTAGTCATTACTTCAATTGTGCTAGAGCTGTAGGTAGATCATGACAACACGTGCATGACATTCGAGCTGCTTGGCGCAGTCGTTCGTTGGGAGCTGCGGACTGTACTTACAGAGTCCTTGCTATTTGTGTCACCTTTACACGGCTAACCGAATTTAGCATTACAATAGCAGTGCTGCGTTGGCGATGCCGCAAGGTGCACTAAGGCTACAAGAAAAACAAAATAAATTTGTTTCTGGGAATACACGCTTGCCACCTGCGCACATGATAATTCGTAAATATCACTCTGGCAGGAGACCAGGCCAGAGGTGGGTGGTTGGTGGTAGCATGTATTCATTTAAAGCTTCCCTTGAGCACGCACAATTTCTGCGATGCGTACTCGCCGTATTAACGTTGGCTATGGTGGTTTATGCATGGTTAGTTGAACGATCGTTGGCGGATTGTTTATGGTTTAGATGGTTGATTAGCGATTGTTTAGCACAACACACAAGAAGCAGCAGCAAAGTTGGAAGAGCCGAAACTGACAAGCAACGTTATTGCCTTTTATTTCACAACAAGTCTTTCAGCCACTTGGCTGTCGCAGATTTCTCCTTCTTCGAATTGCCTGCATCAACTTTCCCCGAGCAAGCGCTTCTCTTGCAACCTTTCGTATAGAAAAACGCCAAACGGAAGGTTTAAATTTCGCTCCCATCTCAATGCAAAAACCGATGATCTTAAACTGCGGCGGCGGTACCAGAAAGCCTCTGCTCAATTTATGGAGCTTACATTTGAATTGTAGATTCAGCTGCAGATGAAAATGTTATCGCTTTACTCGACCCTACTTTTGCCGAATGCTGCACATGTTGTAAGGCTTTTCTTAGGAAGCGAACTTGAAGTGCTAGGCGCGTAGGAACAATGCTCGCTGCTATACAGTACCTCTCTTGAATCACGTAGATACGTCACCGCGAAATCTTCCACTTGCTACGCCATGGCACGTCGAGAAGGTCGGCTTTGGAGATATGAAAGCCTAAAGGAAGAACAAAGGCAGGCGTTTGATGCGGGCGTAAGCACCAATGCGACGGCATCCCGTTTGACAGCAGATTTGTTTCGCAAACGAAGCAACCTCGATGCTGAGGGGGTGAGACAAGGCGCACATGTACTCTCTTTTGCACATATACTATCTATACTCTCTTTTGGCTAGCCACGCAATGCCTGTTTTTCGCCAATGGCAATTTAATGCGTCTCCGACGTCATATTCTCCGTTAAACAATGTTGTTCTTAAATTAGCAGATAATTCGTATGAGTATTTGGTACAAAAGGTTTACTAATTTAAGATCACCACGCTCTAACGCTGACTATGGCGTCAACCCCAGACCTATTTCAACCGGACAAGTCAATTCTAAAAAAGGAATGAGCTATAGATGGGCAGGTTTTTTATCGTAGTTTGTTTTAAATGCTTCAGCCGCTTTAAAAGAGAGAGGGAAAGCGAAGAGAGGAAAGGCAGGGAGGTCAACTAGATGAACGTCCGGTTTGATACCCTACACAAGGGGTAAGAAAAAAGGGGACTAAAAGAGGAAAAGAGGAAGAGAGTGAGCATTGTGTGTGCAGCGAAGCACCATGACACCAAAGTCAAGTCCCATAGCTGGTGATGTGCGTTGAAGACATCGGACATGAACCAAGGGCCAATGGTGGTTGCGGGAATAGGAGACTGCGGGGAAGCATCGGGAGACTGCGGGAGACTGGGCGGGGGGGGGGGGGGGGGGGGCTGTGGCATCGGTTGTGGCTCCAGCTGTGGCCTCGGCTGTGGCTTCAACAATGGCTCCAACTGCGGCGTCGGCTGTGGCGTCGGCTGTGGCATCGGCTGTGTCGTCGGCTGTGGCCATGGATGTGGCTTCGGCTGTGGCCTCATCTGGGGTATTCGCTGTGGCTTCGGCTGTGGCTTCTGCTGTGGCGACGGCTGTAGCTTTGGTAGCGCGGGCCAGGCTTCAGTATTGGTGTTCTCCTGCATGACCTTGTCGGAGTTAGACTCGACTCCGCCAGGCCTAGGGGGCAGAGGAGGAGGAGGAATTGTCGGATGTGCCGCGCTCTTCCTAGAGGAATCTTCGTTCTTTGAAGTCCGATGTCGTCGGGACCGTCGCTTTCCAATGGCCGCAACAGCTTCCCAACGAGACGAACGGCCTCTTGCCATCTGCTTCAAAACCGCCCTTTCTTTCCTCATTTTAGGGCAGTCCTTTGAGGTAGCACCATAGGACCCAATGCAATTGAGGCTTTTGAGAACCGTGGCTACACAGGAGTCTGCAGCGTGGGCCTGTGCACAGCGCGAGCAAACTCTCGTGTTCTCGCACACAGCGCTCACGTGTCCCAGCCTCAGGCAGTTGCGGCACCGGAGTGGTCTTTGGATAAATGGACGCACGGGGTGCCTAAAGTGGCCCATCTTGACGTGTGAGGGAAGAAACTCGCCCTGGAAACCCACCTCCACACAGCTGGATGTGCCGAGTCGAGACACATGAGTGATGGCGCAGCCATCGACGGCTGGCTTAATTTAAATCGGTAAGTCGGCGCTGGAGATGGATACGTCCACATCGTTGATACACCAGTAGTGGTATCACTGTCGAGAGGAATGTACGAGCGGACCTTCATGCCGCCAAGTTCCGTAAGTTTGCTCAAAGTGATCCGTGCCATATCATGTACGACGTCAATAGCCAAGACATTTTTTCGTGTGTTGACTCTGACATCCATGACTTCATTTGGTGCCACCGATTCCAGAAACACCGAGACAGACTGTCTGTTAAATCGCCTCAGGTTGTCGGTAGCGAGTTCTGGTATAAATAGAATTGTACTGACTGCGCTATTCCGAGTTGGTCCTGCAGTCGACGTGCTTGATGAAAGGTAAGCCCTGGTGTTTCTTCGTTTCGCCTTGCAGCTCCTCACAAGCCGACAGTCGTCATCGGAGAAGTCCTCACTGCTGAGCGAGTAGACACTGGTATCGTCGTTGTCGGTGTCGCTCTGGAGGCCGGTCCGCTTTCTAGACGCAGCCGCCGCTGAAGTCGCCATCACCAGCAGAGGCGCGGGGACGTCAACTTGCATCCGTGCAACAATCTATGACGGCGGAAATGGAAGTACGAGCTAGACTAGAGCCAGAAAACGAGGAGCTATAATGCAATTCTAAGTTTTGATGAGCTAGACGGGAGAACGGGTAGCACGGCGTCTGAGCAGCTAACAAAGGTACGTCCACAAACGCAGCCCAGAGCTGCTTTGCCCACACAAACTTATTCGAACATTTTACGAAGGATGCGATAAGGTAGTTGCGTATGTTCAACGGTTCGTGTGCGTCACTACAAGAAAAGGGTGGCCACAAGGAAAATTGGCCCAATTTTTAAGCGTCTCTATGACCAGGAAAGCCTCAAACGTGCTTGGGAGGATGGCATCTGACCGTGCTACGGACTTTTACAGTGAAGAAAACAATTTTGAAAGGCTTCAGGTTCACGGAGAAAGGCACCCGAAGTCAGTGTTCAGGTTGGCGACACCAGGTAACTCCCAAACCGGTAGGGAGCTTGCAGGTTGTCTGCAGGGTTACTTTACCACTTGGAAGAAATGGGCAAGGCGAACCGAACTTACGATGCTCTGCAAAAGAAGATCGTCTCTAAACATTTCCTCATTAGATACCATGGGAAAGAGGCAGTATCCTTAAACGAAAGAAATTGTCAAGGACTTGACAAGCTAGCTGAAGCTCTGATCTGTACCTGGAGGAACAGGGGTTGGCTAGCCTTAGTAGTTGTAAGGAAGAGAGAGAGCTCAGCGAAGAACTCCACTAGCGAAACACCCACGCGTAGATACTGTTGCTGCAACATTCTTGAAACCCAGTTGTTTTGAGACATGAGTCGAAGGCTGACTCAAGGAGGCCGATTGGATAATTGCGATACATCGAAGCTTTCGCGTAGTTTCAGCACTACTTTTACGTAGGCACAAAACTGGGCGATACAGGGGCCCTATATGGTAAAACTATTCCAATCTGTTTTATTCCAATCTCCTAACGTCAAAATGACCTAATCGCCGACGCAACCATTGGGCGGTGAGCCGCTGCGTTGTCTGAACATCCCCGTCAAATCATCTCCTCGTTTATAGGCGATCACCTTGTTCGCTCCGAAACGAATAACATTGCCTACACCGAGCGGTTTTTATTGTATAATTGGCTGACAAGAGGTAAGCAGCACGCTAAAGAGGAGAGGATTTCGATGGGGCCGAGGCATCGCAGTAAAAATATATAACCGGATGAAGGGGGTTGTGCTGGCGTCTGCAAATGGTCCGCTTTCCCTTACTTAGTTTGCAGTGCCTGGTCTAATATCGCGGCGGCGTGCAATGGAAGGTTAGGAATGCCACTTAAACGGATCCTCAGCACGGGAGAGTTGGCATAGCGATGTCGTATACGGGCCGAAACGGCTCGATAACGTTTTACTTCCCCGCAAAAAGATTTATTGTTTCTCCATTGGCTAAGGCGCTGCGCTGCTGAGCACGAGGTTGCGCAATCGCATCCCGGCGGCGGCAAGCGCATTTTGATGGAGGCTCTAATGCAAAAAACAGCCGTGTTGTTGCGTTGTAGTTCACGTTAAAGAACCTCAGTTGGTCAAAATTAATTTGGAGCCCCCTCCACTACGGCGTGCCTCATAATGACCACAGGTTTCGGCACGTAAAACCCCAGAAAGAAGAAGAAGGTTTATTAACGCAAGGAAATACATGCTCACCGGCAGGTGCGAGTAGCGAGTGCCTGAGCGATAGGCGGGCCGCCATCTCCTATTCCTTTTGGAACGAGGCAGTATCTGGTTATTAAGAAAAAAAAAACAGTTTTGTATGGCATATTAATGCATCTTTGACGTCGGTATTGCATCACACTTCACTTTGACGCGGTGATTTTTTGCGGTTTTGTGACGTCGGATGGCAGACAGGGGAAGTGGGCGTAGCCCCAAAACTTTTGACCAATAACAGAGGGCTTGTGGCGAAAAGGTGTCAAATTAGGAATATTTTTTAATCATGCAAAGAGACTGCGTACACATCATATCAGATGGGAAACTACGCGATTTTCGTGCCGTCGTGAGACAGACAGGCAAAGTTCATTCGAGGTTACCCGAAAATTTTTTGACCAATCGTGGAGGGCTGATTGCAGAATAGGAATGGAAAAGTTAGCAAATCTTTGTGATATAGCGCCCCAGGATCGAGTTGCCTATGAGGGCATTCCCGCTTAATGAACGGTGTTTGTAAAGCAAATGAGCCAGCTTCATCGATTAGTAAATTATCTGTATGCCTCGTGCGACCATTCGCTCCGGAGGCAGGCGGTGGTAGTTGTCACATCGTCATGGGTCCCTTGCAGGCGCCCGTACTTTTTATATGTGAGGAAACACGACATGGTACCGTCGCCAGACGAAACCTGCGAGCTACCGGTGCTGTCTCGTCGGGTGCCTCACACCGAACTCAAGAGAGCGACACCAGCGGTGGTCATTTCCATACGTGGACGATGTAGAGGAGACGAGAGGCGAGAGGTGACGCCGCGGCCCCGTCCAGAGCTTGTGGCCGACCGCTGCGTTGCTTCCAGGATGAGGCAGTGAGGCGACTACTCATAGTAACGTCCAACTAAGTGGCGTTGCCATCGTCACAACGCAGGCAAGGCAGCAAAACGGCAACAATGGTTCGGCGATGGCTTGTGAACCGGCACTATTAGGAGAGATTCACGGGGGGATCGAAACAAGTAGGCTCATATCAGCAGCTGGAGAGCGAAAAATCCCCCAGCAGTGCTCAATCGCTGCATGAGCAAGCTGGTAGCGAACATACCACAAATATGCTACTACATCCTTGCTAGTACTTGTTGCTACTGCTATTACTACTACTACTACCAGAAATAAACTGATACTTGTAGCTGAAACCGGAGTGCTTTCCCATGCTAGTTCACGAATCTGGGCTGACAGTCCGGCCAACAAAGAGTGAAGTCGGCCATAGGTCAGTGAAATCCCTCCGCCATATCGCCACACACGGTATCGTCCAACCGCAGGTTGAAACACTTGAAGATATACAGGCTGCGAAGCGACCCATGACAAATAAAAATGATAAATAAATGGTCGCTCTTTCTTAGGCCTTACAGGATTTCATAGAAATCCCATGCCTACTTACGCTGATGTATTTTACCGTATGCAGGTTGCGGCTTCAACCACGAGAAGCTGAATACTGGATCGTTCAGCGAAGTAGCATTGGCTCTCACGTGGGCCGTGCATGCGGAAGTGTGGGAGGAACTATTTAGCATCACTCCTGATGTCAACACGCGATTGTCGTGACAAATTCTCGAAATGCACTTGATGAGAAGCGAAAGGAACGTAACATGCGAAATTCGTACTTACATAGTGCAGGAACAAAACTGTATGTGCAGAAAGCATATTCTGTACGCAATAGATAGGGAAGATTCGCTATGTAATGAATTACCCTCTTTACAATTGTCAAAATCTTGGTGATGTTGGTAGTAGTAATCACTGCCCATACTAAACTGCAGTATGATGTTATTCAAACAGTGCACGGTATAATGAAGTCTAATGCAAACAAGAAGAAAAGCGCGATAGCGTGATATCAGTCCTTATGCAGATGAAAGGTTCTTCCAACTTTACTAACGTGAGTGTCCCAGCTAATGTTCAAGCAAAATGTTACACCAAGTGACTTATGTTCGTCAACTAACTCTATTTCTTTCCCACCATTGATGATATCGCTCTTTGAATTGGGAATCTTGTTTTTCGTTAATTTGTACCCATTAGAAGGAACCAAAAGTGCAGCCGGTTAAGTAGGTTATTGCATCATGGACTACATGGTAGAGTCCTAACGGTATTCACTGCTGTTAAACTCTGTAAGGTCGCGCTCTTGATTTGTATGTGTGACCACAGTCGAAATTTCAAGTTGGATGCTCCTAGACGAAAAAATAATCTGTTGTTATTGAATAAACATATTTTATTCACTCCTTATATAACTGATGTTACAAATATCGCCTGCATTTTGGGAATCAGCCTGGGAAACGACGGCAACACAATAACGAAGGGCACAGGATGAGCGCAGACTAACAAATTAAGTTTACTAAGAAAAAACGCAATAACACCACCTGCGTGCTCATTACATTACGTCACATACAACAAATTACATCAATTCCAACTAACCCAGCTCTACACCTTATTGCAAACATTACGCCTCTCCTCCCAGTCCAATTCCTCGTTATTACTATGTTCATAAACGCAAGTAAGAGGAAGACGAGGCTGAATAAAGTAAAAATGTTCAAAATTTACTATCATTGGGGACCTCGACCCTTGAGCACATCTACTGGAAGTTTGGCGATGCCATCGAGGATTTCATTGCAGGGTCAGAAAGATTTGCACTATAAAATCAGAGCTTAAATGTTCTGTTATATTACGCATGAAATTATTGTAGCTCCCGTTTTCCGTGACCTTCAAGTGACCTTCAGCCGGAAGCCAGAGCCGTTATCCGGGCCCTCAAACGAGAACATCCTGGCAGACTTGCGAGAACAAAACGAGATCATGTGGCATCCCGTCAAAAGTTAAGAAACTGCGCTGTATGGCCCCCAACCCATTGTACAGGACCGCATTACGTACGCTCGTGACTCCCGAAACAACTTACAAAATATATTGCTTACAAGTTCTTCCTAATGTTTCCTCACAATGTAACTGAAGCTGTCACTTCTAGTACGCTGAAGTTTGATTTGTCATACGAAGCACTATAAACTTGATTTTCATCTTTTGGAGCTGAGGCAGGGTTGCCTGTGGTCCTTTGAAAGCCAGCGACCCTTGAGTTCCGCGGCGCGGGTTTTGCGTCGTCTCCAGAGATGGCGCCGCCCTTGGTGGTGCCTCCTTTAGGCGCTTTTCTTCTAGCTGGGCGGTGCACTCTGTCTCCCTGGCGTCTTTCGCTGCGGGTCGTGCCGCGTTCAGCCGGTTTTCTTCGGCCTGGGCAGCGTCTATTCGGACCAGTGCACACGATAGCGTGCTGCGGTGTAGTGCGGTGTGGTATGGTGGGGTATGCCGTTGTGAACATGCACTACACCCTTATTAATATTGCGGCTAGTATCACCTCCAACCAGTCTGCTTTGTCGGTAGCCATTTCACGCTTACATCTACTCTCGATTACGGGAGAGTCACCAATTTTTTCTCGCAAGAACGATTTGATTAGCCGTTTTTTTAGTTTTCATTTATTCCTTCATTCTATTAAAATCACAAGCTAAATAATTAGCGTAGTTTGCACTAGTAGCGCAAGGCTAAAGAAACAGAGGAGCTGATCGACACCCAGCTGGTCCTGGCTCTACGGGTTATGCTTTTCCGGATTTTATTGATTATTGATCGATTTATTGATTATTAGCTATTTATTGGCTTTCGATTGGCTTTCGCAACGCATTGGCCACCTATTTAGCTAGGCTAAGCTCTATCAAGTCATCCACAGCATTTTTTGAAATATATTGATTATATATCGATTATTGAGCTTTGCGCCGGTCCTCACTGTCTTGCATGCGTAATCATGCAAATGGAAAACAAACATGGCTGTTTGATATCTCGGAGCACGGATGGGCTAGAAGAATTCTACCAAATAAAACTGTAGAAACACGATTGCGTCTAACTCTTCAATGCAAACATGCCTGCTTACTGCAGACACTAAAAAATTAACTATTAAATTTAGTTAATTAAGCCACCGATATCAATAATTACAACCTTGTTCTGTGTCTCCCTTGGCGCATAACCTTAGTGTAGAGGTGGTTTTCACGTACATCTAAGCGCCTAATTAAAAAAAGAACTGTCGACTTAACTTTCATCACCCTGACTTGCTAATATTCGAAACCTCGCCGGAAAAACCGCTGGGGTTGCCTCTTAATATTTGGACACATACTTTTATTTATTTCATAAACGTCTTTCTCCCACTCTCTCTCTCCAGAGATGCCATACCACTTAGCACTTTTGTTACCCGAGGATACACTGTCCGCATGAGTTATATGTACTGCCCAAATGGAGAAGAGAAATTACACGCCCTGAAAACGACAGGGCCGACTTTGTGCTGCCATGGCTACGTAGAACTTAATGTAAGGCATAACAGTGAGGCTTTGCTTTAAACACATAAGCAGCACAGATTATTTTTTACAATCATGTTGTATGTTCACATTTGCTTTTGAGTGCACAGCGACAGTTTCCAGTGACTCCTCAATACATGGGGGGTAAGCGCGTTTCTCTATTGTTTTTCAAGCCTGAATTCGCTTCTGAAGGTACATGTCAGCTGTACAGACGTGTTCTGACTGCAGAGAACTGCATATTGATTATTTCAAATGTATGTAGAGGGCGTCATGGGAATTTCTCAATACTGAGCATGCACAGCCTAGTGGATCTTTCGTACCTGACATCGTACTCCATAGGTATAGTCAGGAATAAAGAGCTTAGATGACACAAGAATATTAGTCGGATGGCTTCTGATGAAATGATTATTTTAGGTGCACATGAGGGAACTTTCCTTCTCAGCAAGTGATCAGTTGCTGGGCACTGGACCACCAGCTTCTGTTGCTTTCACAGCTGAAAGTGAGGCAAAGGAAATAAAATAGCGTTTGCCAATGCGCATTTTCATTGCAATTTAAAGACAGTGACATCACTAATGCAAAATTTGGCCCAAGCTACAGTGTGCATGTCAGAATTAAGCTTCTGCTGACAATTTGTATCATATGCCGTGTGTCTGTAGCGTCATTTACTGCATGCATGGTGCAACTGCTGACGTTTTAATTTTTAGGGGCGAAGCTCCTTAGGGTGTGGGTCTGTCCCTCCTCTGTAGTATGTAGTAGTAGTAGGTAGCAACGTCTACTTTTATGAAAAAAAATTCCGGAAGTTGTGCCCGTAGCGCAGAATCGAACCAGGGACCCCTCGCTTCCGAACGCGCGGCGCTAACCACTACGCCACGAAGCGCACATGGACACAAGCACCACGATGACAATAAATACCCAACATTAACGAAAGACTGCGCGTTTCTAACGCGTTTGTGCTAGCGCATTACGGCCCGTGTAAGAAGCTGGTGTAAGACGCTGTGGCCTCTCCGCCTTACCCCCGTATTCATAAACGCTCGTCGACTTGAACTTGACTTGCCACCGCCTTGGGCAGCGCGTTCGAAACGCGTTGAAGGCGGTGGCAAGTCAAGTTCAAGTCGAGGAGCGTTTATGAATACGGGGGTTATACTCTCTCAGCAGTCATGTGATGGCGTCGGCAAACGCGGTGCACGTTCCGGCATGTGTAAACGGCTGCGTAAAACGCTGTGACCTCTCCCCCTTATTAGAGACTATACTGCATGTTTCTAACGCATTTGTGCTAGCGTCCCCTTAAGCGGGAGATGGTGCAATTATAATGAAGGGCGCTGTTATAAAATAGGAATGACGTCACATATGGCGCGTGTCATTGGTGGAAGTCAATCGTTCGATTTAGTGCGGCGAGACTGGGCGAATTACACGGAAGATTCACGGTTTAGCGATGATTCCCTCCGGAGCTTCGCCCACTCATCATCATTCACCCCGTGGATATGCGGTGTTTATTCGTGCAGAAACTATGGAAAAGCCTGCGAGACAAATTTAGGAAAGTCGCCAAAGTGCAGAAGGATGCACAAAAGAGTGGCGCTGGGACAGAGGACATTGATGATTCCTCGGTGGACAAAACGTTTCTGTACAGTGATCAGCTCCACTTCCATCGACAAGCTCATAAGAATCGCATACAAAGCTGCACTCCAACTTCCGAATTGCACGAGCACAGACATGCTCATGTCGATAGGCATAAATAACACATATGAAGAACTGGCAGCCGCAACGCTAATCGCACAAAGAGAACGACTCAACACCACACACCAGGGCAGAAAACTACAGCAAAGACTGGGATACCCGCTCACCCCCCAATACTGCGGAGACGACACAGTCATCGTACCGATGCACCTACGGGCTCGCATCATCGTGGAACCGGTCCCCAAGAACATGCATCCGCTTTACAACCAAAAGCGCCGGCAAGCACGAGCACGAAAACTCCTCCAGAGAAGGAACGATCCTGATACTTACTTCACCAACGCTAGCCTTTACTCCACAACACCACAAGGCCCCAGAAAACCGGCATACGCAACGGCAGTAGCTAACCAAAAAAAAGTGGTGGCCTGCGCATCTATACGCACCTGATCAAGCGCCACCGCAGAGGCAGCAGCCATAGCCCTCGCAATCAAAGAAGCAGAACGAAGAGGTCGCTCCGCATATATTCTGACGGATTCACAGGCCGCCTGTCGGTTATATATTAGAGGCACACTTCCCAGGTGCGTCACCGATATCCTGGGCCCCACGCTGACTGAGGACCATGGGATCGTCTGGTGCCCAGGGCACACAGGCCTCGAAGGCTACGAGGAGGCGGACTGTGTAGCTCGCGGACTTGCTGGCCGAGCTACAGAAGACTCTTCGAGGCCCCTCACAAACCACCATGAAGATCCCATCACGAGCAGGCAGATTTTGGAGGACCAACGCCTGACCAGACGAAAGTACGCTCCTCCATATCCCAAGTTAAGCAGCCAACAAGCCAGGGACTGGCGCCTCCTTCCAACCAACACTTACCCGCACATGTCAAGGTTGCACGCAATGTTTCCAGAGGTATACACAACCAGTGTATGCCCCTGGTGCAACGACCACACAGCCACACTGACACGCATTACATACCAGTGTACGGAACGCCCAGCCGAGGCAGTATCCAGGCTGGTGAGCTCATCACAGACACTCACAACGTGGTCTTGGGAGGCACGACTTTCCGAGATGGCACTCGGAAGCCAACTGGCGACCCTGGACCAGGCCCGGCGAGCCGCCGCGGCCAGTGGGGCTTTACAAGAGGGCTCCACCCGAGAATAACCACACCAACCACTCTTCGTACAATAAAGTTTATTCTCTCTCTCTCTCTCTCTCTCTCTCCTTTAAGACATTGTGAAAGGAAGACAGTAAGTCCGGGGCAGACATAAGTGAAGGTTGGGGCACAGATAAAAAAAAGCTAACGATTTGTGCGGGACCAGGTCCTTGAAGTGCAGATCAGTTTGTGTTATGCACAACGAAGTTAAAGAAATGCTGTTTTTTTTTTCAGGTATTCAGACATACTTTTTTTGGTACACATGCTACCGCTCTTATTGAAATACCATGCCTCGACAATAAGATGCACTGCATTTCTATGTTTGCACAGAACTTAGCTACCTTCAAAATACAGAGTACACTTGCAACTGCAACACTGGGTCTACGGTCCAGACAGTACTACATTTTTCCAACAAATGTTTTTGCTCAATCAATCAAGAATGCAACCTGTATACCCTACATAAAAGTAGCCACAGCTAGAAGGGACTTTATACACTAGTGCAATATGTCATTCTGGAATTTTACAAACGTTAGTGCGCTGTAGGGTAAAAACACCTGTCTAATTTTTTGTTCCACTGCTTCCTTTTTTTGAGCGGTACATTAATTTGCTAACTTACAGCCAGCAGTACACAACGTTGACCATGTATGAACTTTCTTAAATATGTGACAAAGAGGTAAGGTGCATTCCATAACTGTCTTGTTACCTCTGTGTTTGTGCGAACATGTACAAAATTAAAATCGTGATTTACCCTTTGAGGCATTCTAAGACAGTGGCTATGGAAACTCACAAAAAGAACCTCCTTCTATTAGGCTCGTTATCTGCCTGCTAAAGTAGATGCTCATCGTTTGCACACGGCTTGCTGAGGAAGAGACAGTTGTAAAAAATGAATTAGGCAACTAGGGCCTCAAGTCCTGTGTGTATAAGATGATAATCAGCTTTAGTAGGCAAATGATGTCTTCAAAGAAGCAGGCTTGTTTCAAGTAGCCATACCTTTAGAATGCCGAAAAACGTACAGTCCATACATGGTTGCAGGAAGCACATTGCATTGCTATTGCACCGTGCACATGATGGATATTATAGTCACTCTGCTGAGTACTGTCAAGGTTGGTGAATGCCAGGAGGGAGTGCGGAACAGGCGGCGTTGCTGCTCACGCTCACTGGTACTTTTGCATGGCAGGCCATCTATTCGCTACGTCTGGCTCTACAGCAGGGGTCGTGGGGTTAGCACACAAGACTGTTTTGTGTATTCATATTCATTGGAAAAATAAAATTGACATTTACAGCCCGCTCCTATTAGCAAGGACTGCCATTATGCAAAGTAGCAGGAAGTAGGCGAACGCAGTGCGAAATAAATTGGGGCTCACCTCAAGGCTATCGCGAAATGATCAGCCGGGGCTATTGGCTATCCGATCACAATTCCGCGGATTAATCTTCCGTGACGTACGAGAGCAGTCGGTCAAACATTCCAGGCTTCATTCGCCAATATTTGGAAAAAATCGTGGTCCCCGTCGCGCATGCGCTGCATCTGTTCATTTCAAGAATTTGCGACAGTCGATGCGTATTAGTATAATGGAAGGTCGCTAGCTTTGAATTTCGCTGCGCAATCAAGAGATAAGTTTGCTTTGTACCGATGGTGCTTTGACAGCCTTTCTCAGAACTCCTTCCAGTTCAAATTAGTTAAAAGCAGTGTGAAGTAAAGAACTTGTCTTTACCGCTGTATGGTAGCGGCCTTAAGTTTTTCGGTGTAGGAACACAGGCCTCACCCTCCAACGGCGTTTCCGTCTCTTTTCTCGCCGATTTAACTTCAGCAACAGAAAATTCTTCTTCAAGAGAAACAATTCCTCCTTTTCTGTGTCTATTAAAAAATATTGGTCCTAACTACATTGTACGAGAAGGAAACGTTGCTTGCCAGTACTCACAGACAGGGAGATGCAACGAATGCCGGAGTACACATGTGCACACTAGCGAGCACGGCTGCTGCTGGTGATGCTATGTCACTGGGGCTGTGTGTTTCAGTAAAGACAAGCAAATTAGTTTATATGCTTGTGCTAAAGCGACAGACAATTTCGATGAAGTTTTAAATCTTCGAGAAGTGTTTATGAAGTGAGCAATAGATGTGTTACCGCAAACTTTGCAAAAAGTGCCCAGCTAAACTCGGGGCCTTTAAGAAGGGAGGATCTGGCCGCATTGCACCACGCTTGAAATACGTCGAAGCCGAGAGTATCTTGTGGTTCAGCACCGTCAATAAACCTCGCTGAATGTCGAGGCCCCGTGCCACTGGACGGCGCCGAAGCCGAAAATCCATCGAAAATCGGTTCCTTGTGGTTGGCGCTTTAGCGATTTATGTGTGTGTGTGGGGGGGGGGGGTTGGGCGCCACACAGACATGAATAATGACGACATCTGAGCTTGTATTTCGAAAACCGCAACTCGCAAGGGCGTAGCGGACGAGAATGGCGCTGGATACATCGATCAAAGTTGTCCTTGATAAGATCCCACAGTGTTGGCCGCTTTTTTATCACTAAAAACATCATGCCCTCGAATTTTCTAGTTGGGTATTTATTACGCTTGGCAATTTTACTGAGCGAGAAAATCAAAAGTGATGCAAGGGACTTTTTTTTTCATTTTAATCACAACAAGCCAAACTTGAAAAAACGATCGCCAAGCAATCATAATCCAGCGGTGTATCCAAAAAAAACATTCCCAGTGAAACAGTAGTTGCAACATTAACCAAGAAGACATTATTTCCTGCCATGTCATGAGATAATAGTCTCTCCGTAAATATATAACCACTTAAATTAGGCATCTAATAAATACATGTACAATGGGCATGTCTCTCAATGCTCACTGTGGCTTATGTCCAAGTATATACAGTCACGGATTTCTATATTTGAGGCAAGCGTCGTTCACGCGACCTCAAAACGCACATGAGCCCTCATTCACGCTGCGACGACGTCGTTTGGGTCTCCTCTTTGACGGCAGGCAGGGCGTACGTGTCGGCGAAGTCCCTCAGCGGGAATTGGCGCGTAGTCTTGGCTTGCGCAAGTTCGTGCGTCCCTCCGGCGCTCTGCGAAGCTCCGGTCGCCGCTGAGCGCACGCGAGGGTCGTCGCTGAACAGATTTGGGATGCGGTCCAGAGGCAATAGCTTCGTCTCCGGCAGTAGCCACATGAGAACCACTAGCGAGACGCCCGTCGACGCACCGGCCATGATGAAGTACCACACCTGGAAGGGGAAAAGCAGAGGACCAAGGAAAGCGATGAGTTCTGTCATAAATCGTAAAATATCGCGAAACCACGAACTGTCCCATACATGTCCCATACACCATACACTGGCGCCGCAAACACACAAGCCTGCCCACTTTTGTTTTGAAATTTCTGACAAAAGGCTTGACTTCAGCAGTGAGTACGCGGGAAAGGATGCCTTGTGCAGCTGTAAAACGCTTCAGTAGGATGGCACAGTACGCGCCAACGCGGCGACCAACAGAGTTTCGTACATTAGAGGGGATTGCAGCTGAAGTGTCTAAGGAATTATTATTATTATTTGATTTGTACACATATACACACAAGGATATTAAGGAATTCAGGAGGGATTAAGCTGACAACTGCCACCGAGAGGGGCACAACCCCTGCCTACTATTTTAGGAGGAGGGAATAGAGGAAATTAAAGTATGAGGAAAGAAAAGAGGAAATAAAGAAATGAAGGAGACACAGACAGAATGAAACAAAATACAAATAATGCCTATAAACGGGAATCCAAGTCAGTGTCCTTCAGAAAAGTTAGTAGGGCTCAATGAGCCTGGTCAAATTGAGCAGCGCACCCCCTTGGAAATAGGCAATCGTCAAGGGTCGCACATTGCAGCCCCACAATTCAATATTGTTACGCGAACGAAGGATTGAGTACTGGAGACTATTTACAAAATATATTTACACAGGATAGCTGCAGCGCTGGCCAGTTCAGCCGACAGCTCGAGAGCCAAACGCAATTCGTCTTCTTCGTCTGGGCGCCCGCGCGCATCGTCCATAAGAAAAACGCAATATGCATGTATCATTATCCCCGGCGGCAGAAGCACCGTCCCGGTGCATCTAAATGTCAGAGGGTACAGGAGGGTAATATGGTTTTAGGCGTGCGACATGCACAACGTCAGTGGAAGTCGGGGCAGATGGGGCACTGGTACTGACTGGGGCGATTTCATACGTAACTGGAGTCACGGCACGCAGCACTCGATATGGGCCTGTGTACCGAGACAGGAGTTTTTCAGACAGGCCAACGTGACGAGTCGGTGACCACAGGAGTACCAGAGATCCAGGCGAAAAGTGAACGTCTCTGTGATGTCGATCGTACAAACGCCGCTGGTTCGCTTGGGAGGTCAGGAGGCGAGCGCGGGCAATTTCGCGAGCTTGGGCAGCCCTGGTGATGGCGTCAAGTGCATATTCGCTGGTCTCTGCTGCGGCGGTTGGAAGGGATGTGTCCAGTGGCAATGTGGGTTCTCGGCCAAACAACAGAAAGAACGGGGAATAGCCGGCAGTGTCGTGGCGCGAAGAGTTATATGCAAATGTGACATACGGTAGGACGAGGTCCCAATCAGTATGGTCAGACGAGACATACTTTGCAAGCATGTCTGTCAGGGTTCGATTGAGACGCTCCGTGAGACCATTGGTCTGTGGATGGTAAGACGTAGTCAGCTTGTGCCTGGTTGAGCAGGACTGCAGTATGTCGGCGATGACTTTTGAAAGAAATGTCCGACCACGGTCAGTGAGCAGTTGGTGTGGAGCTCCATGCTGCAGAATCACGTCGCGTAAAAGAAAATCGGCGACATCTGTGGCACAGCTTGTTCGAAGCGCTCTGGTGATGGCGTAGCGCGTGGCGTAATCTGTCGCCACAGCGACCCACTTGTTGCCAGACGTTGATAGAGGGAAAGGGCCAAGTAAGTCCAAGCCAACGCGAAAGAACGGCTCCAAAGGAATGTCGAGCGGTTGAAGGCACCCGGCAGGGAGCGTCGATGGTGTTTTCCGCCGCTGGCATTTATCACACGCCGCAACGTATTTCCGTACGGAGCGGGCGAGGCCTGGCCAAAAGAAGCGTCGGCGAATCCGGTCGTAGGTGCGGGAGACGCCGAGGTGACCTGCCGTTGGAAAGTCATGAAGTTCTTGGAGAACAGCTGACCGGAGGTGCCGAGGAATGACGAGGAGTAGGGCAGGACCGTCGGGGCGGACGTTGTGGCGGTATAATACACCATCCCGGAGAACAAACAAATGAAGGGACGAATCAGAAGGCGAAGATTCCAAACGATCAATGATGGCGCGCAAGGAGGCATCACGGCGTTGCTCGTCGGCGACTTGTGGCAGCCGAGAAACCGAGAAAACGCAAGCGTCGGCATCGGTGTCAGGGTCGGCGGGTGGTTCGTCCACTGGATAGCGTGATAAGCAGTCGGCGTCTTGATGTAGGCGGCCCGACTTGTAGACTACCGCATAGGAAAATTCTTGTAGCCGCAGAGCCCAGCGACCAAGCCGGCCGGTAGGATCCTTGAGTGAGGAAAGCCAGCAGAGCGCGTGGTGGTCCGTGATTACAGAGAAATGCGTGCCATACAAGTACGGGCGGAATTTAGAAACCGCCCAGACGAGGGCCAGGCATTCACGCTCTGTAATCGAATAGTTGCGCTCCGCTGCTGTGAGGAGGTGGCTAGCGTAGGCGATAACACGATCGCGTCCCTGTTGGCGTTGGGCTAAGACGGCTCCGATACCGTGACCACTGGCATCGGTACGGACCTCTGTAGGGCAGGACGGGTCAAAGTGGGCCAGAATAGGCGGCGTGGTGAGAATGTTGGTCAGGTGGGAAAACGCGGCAGTTTGAGCGGGATCCCAGGTAAACGGCACGTCCTTCTTCAGAAGATCCGTAAGTGGTCGGGCAATCGCTGCGAAGTCTTTAATGAACCGTCGGAAGTAGGAGCAGAGTCCTACAAAACTTCGGACGTCTTTGACAGACTGAGGTACAGGAAAAGACGTGACAGCACGAATTTTCTCCGGGTCTGGTTGAATACCGGAAGCGTCGACGAGGTGGCCCAGCACTGTAATCTGCCGACGACCAAAGGGACACTTCGAGGAATTTAGTTGGAGCCCAGCCTCGCGAAAGACTTGAAGAACAGCTGATAAGCGCTCGAGGTGTGTCTCAAACGTAGGTGAAAATACGAGAACGTCGTCGAGGTAGCAAAGGCATGTTGTCCATTTGAACCCTTGAAGCAAAGAGTCCATCATACGCTCGAATGTGGCTGGGGCGTTGCACAGACCGAATGGCATAACTTTGAATTGATAAAGACCATCAGGGGTGACAAATGCGGTCTTCTCTCGGTCCCTTTCATCCACAGAAATTTGCCAATAACCAGACCGAAGGTCTATTGATGAGAAGTAGTTGGCACCGTGGAGACAATCGAGGGCGTCGTCAATGCGAGGCAAGGGATAGACGTCTTTTTTAGTCATTCGGTTTAGATGACGATAATCTACGCAGAAGCGCCACGTGCCATCTTTCTTTTTAACAAGCACAACGGGCGACGCCCAAGGGCTCGACGAGGGTTCAACAATGCCTTTGGCAAGCATCTTGTGCACTTCATCTTGAATAACCTTACGCTCTGAAAGAGAAACGCGATATGGCCGGCGATGAATAGGACTGGCATCACCAGTATTTATGTGGTGCTTAACATTTGAAGTCTGGCCGAACTGTCGATTGTTGAGGTCGAAGATGTCGTGGTACGAAACCAAAAGGCGACACAGAGCTGCTGCTTGTTCAGGCAATAGGTCCGCAGCAATCATGGGACTAAAGGTTTCGTCACGGCAAATAGCATCCTGTGGACATGGTGAAGACTCGGAGCAGCCGTCGACGGAAAACGCCGTGACGTGGTCATCTCCTATAGCGCGTAGCGTTGCAACCGATATGCCTTGGGGTAGAACTTGCTTTGTTAGTCCAAAATTGACGACGGGAAGGCATGTCCGGTTATCGGCGACGGTTACGACGGAGTGGGGCACAGTGATATCGCGCATCAAAAGGACATCAGGAACAGGAGTAGCGACGTAATCACCATCGGGCAGAGGGAAAGATGATAGCAATTCGACGAAAGTCAAGGTTTTAGGCGGCAGGCGGACGAAGGCGGTCGGACTAAAGTTGTTCGGCAGTTCAGCACGAATATGCGCGAGTAGAGGAAGTTCGAGGCAAAGGGTACCGGTAGAACAGTCGATCAAAGCTGAATGCGCCGTAAGGAAGTCTAGTCCGAAGATTAGGTCATGGGGACAATTGGTCAGCACTGTAAAAAGAACGGGAATGTGGCGGTCGGCGATACTGATCCGGGAAGTACACATTCCAGTGACGGCAACAGCGCTGCCATCGGCGACGCGTACGGCTCGTGTAGTAGCAGGCGTGAGAACCTTTTTCAATCGACGACGGAGGTTATTACTCATGATGGACACCTGGGCTCCAGTATTTATTAACGCCGTCAAAGGGACACCGTCGACGTGGACATCAAGTAAGTTCTGGTTCGTTGGGAGCGTCAATGGGGGATTTTGACACGACGAAGATAATGCAGCGCTACCCCCAGGAGCTGCATGGTCTAGTTTTCCGTCCGGGAAGACCCATAATTGGTCGGCGACGAATAGCGGCGTGGCTGGGGCGACGGGGACCGACGGCGCAGAGGTGACGGTGAGCGAGCGGGACGACTGTCATCGATGGATACGTCAGAGGTAGAAGGCATACGGCGAGGCGAGTAGCGGAGAGGGTCGGCATAAGGGCGCGGAGACGGGGAGAAGTAGCTCGAATACGGCGAGATCCAGGAGGTGCGGCAGTGGCGAGCGACGTGGCCAATGCGGTGACAACGGAAGCAAATGGGCTTGTCATCCGGAGTTCTCCACTCTGTAGGGTTGCGGTATCTGGGAGGGGAATACAGATTGGTGCTAGGCGCAGCTGTCGGCACCAGTCGGGCGTCAGGTCGCGAGACGGAGCAGGCAGCAGGAAAACCGAGGTTGGCAAATTCTTGCCGCACAACTTCCTGAATGAGGGAGATCGCCGGGGCTGGTTGGTCAAAGGTGGGGTCAACTGGGCGTGGATGGAACGGGGCAGGACTTACAGCCTCGAGCTCGCGGCGAACAATACGTGTGACGGTCTCATTGGACGGGGGTGAAGCGGTAATGGCGACGCAGGAGGACGTCGCAGCCGTGTTAGGGAGCCGGGAGAACTGCGGAATGACGCGGCGGCTTTTGGCGAGCTCAAAGCGGCGGCATTCCTTGATAATGACGTCGATGGTGGACACATTGTTGAATATCAACAAGTTGAACGCATCGTCCGCGATCCCTTTGAGAACGTGGCCTACCTTGTCAACTTCGACCATGTTCGCGTCGACTTTTCGGCAAAGAGCGAGCACGTCCTGTATGTACGAGACATACGATTCAGTAGAAGACTGCACTCGAGTAGCAAGCTCTTTCTTTGCAGCCAGCTGCCGACCGGTCGGATTGCCAAAAAGGTCGCGGAGCTTCTCCTTGAAAGCATCCCAGCTAGAGATCTCCTCCTCGTGTGTCCGGAACCAGACACGAGGTGTTCCGTCCAAGTAGAAGAGGACGTTCGCGAGCAATATGGTAGGGTCCCAGTGGTTGTTGCGGCAAACAAGCTCATACATGCCGAGCCAGTCATCAACGTCGACATTATCTTGACCGGAGAATATGCCAGGATCGCGGGGAGTGGCAACCGTGACGTACGTTGTGGTTGGAGTCGGAGTAGTAGGAGCAGACGAGGTCGCGTCAGCGGGAGCCATGGTGGAAAGCTGGACGGTGCGGCCGCTGCGGAGCTCCGTGGCGAGGACGGGGAACGGCACGCTCCACCAAAATGTTACGCGAACGAAGGATTGAGTACTGGAGACTATTTACAAAATATATTTACACAGGATAGCTGCAGCGCTGGCCAGTTCAGCCGACAGCTCGAGAGCCAAACGCAATTCGTCTTCTTCGTCTGGGCGCCCGCGCGCATCGTCCATAAGAAACACGCAATATGCATGTATCAATATTGTCACCTGTAGTAGTGGGCATAGGGCAAGCGCAGAGGCGCAAGAAGAAAGAAGTGCGCGTGCTAACGGCCCCGCTCGATAGTTGCCTCTCGCCACCGTTTTCGCCAGAGCCCAGCCGCTCCCAATAAACGTCGTCAGCCCCTTTTGAAGACGCGTGGCAAAGTGGTGGAGGTGCGGGGTATTTCTCACTCATGCCACAGACTCCTCCTGGGAGTAGAAGCACCAGCCCTGTGTTAGTCCATACTCCAGTCCATCGGACCAGCCGCAGGATCCGGGGACTGCCCCCTGAAGACACCGTAGTGCTTCAGACTACCTCAACCGGTATGGAACATGCAATGACGAACCGGCATACACTTCAGAACCCGCTGGTGCTGAAGTCGTTCCATGGCGACATCTTCGAAGACGTCGAAGACTGGATGACCGACTTCGAGCGCGTCGCCGAATACAACGAATGGGACGACGCGACTAAACGTAGGAATGTCTACTTTTGCCTCGAGGACGGCGCGCGTACATGGCTTCAAAACCGTGAGGAGCAACTGACGTCGTGGCGCAAGTTCCGCCATCATCTACTGGATACTTACGCCAGTCCTGATCGCCGCGAACGAGCCGAACGAGCAATTCAGGTCCGC
Source organism: Dermacentor silvarum (assembly GCF_013339745.2). Classification (NCBI taxonomy): domain Eukaryota; kingdom Metazoa; phylum Arthropoda; class Arachnida; order Ixodida; family Ixodidae; genus Dermacentor; species Dermacentor silvarum. The sequence goes on along the minus strand of NC_051156.1, from coordinate 127,680,169 downwards.
GTCCAGCTTCCCAACGAAAGCGTTACCGCGTTCGTTGAAGACATGACGCGCCTCTTCAGACGAGCAGACCCTGGAATGACCGAGGACAAGAAGTTGCGTCACCTGATGCGAGGGGTGAAGGAGCAGCTCTTCGCTGGTCTGGTGCGAAATCCTCCGAAGACTGTCGCCGAATTTCTATCCGAGGCGGTCAGTATGGAGGAGATGCTTCAGTAGCGCTCTAACTTTTACGAGCGTCAAGTAAATGCGATTACGGACATGTCCACGGCCATCGGAAGCCACAATGACAACCTTCGAGACCTCATCCGCACCGTTGTGCGCGAAGAGATACTGAAGGTTTACGGCGCCCCACAAGCCACGATGAGCTCCATTGCGAGTGTCATAAGAGATGAAGTGAACCAAGCGCTCCGGTCCACCGTTCCTTTTCCTAACACCGCGCCTGCACCTTCTGTACACCACCGTGCGACCTACGCAGAAGTCTTGCGACAGTCTGCTTCGTCCCCGCCGCTGTTTGTTCAGGCCGCTCATCCGGTTGCACTCCCACCAGCCCAACCGGTGCCATACATCGAGGAACGACGCACGCCTCCACCGTTTCTCCATGCCGCTTCTCCGGTTGTGCTTCCGCAAGAGCGACCAGGGCATTACGCGGATGATCCACGCATGCCCCCTCGGAAGTCAGAGGTTTGGCGCACTCCGGATCGCCGTCCTCTGTGTTTCCACTGTGGTGAGGCAGATCATTTGTACCGCCAGTGCCCATACCGACGCCTCGGGTTGCGGGGCTTTTCCGCCTATTCGCCGCCACCCCGACTGGGCCAACGACCTCGGGACATTGAGGATTATCTGGCTCAGCAACGCATGCCACCGCCTACCGGGCGGCAGTCACGATCGCCGTCGCCAAGGCGATTTTCACCATCGCCCCAGAGGTATTCGAGCGGACGGTCGCCAAGTCCCCGCCGGGAAAACTAACTACAGCGACCTTTGGGGGCGAGGCCGCTGGCAGTCGACGCGCTGAAGACCTCCGATCGACGCGAGTAAACAAGGGTACCGGTACGCCATCAACTGAACGGAATGACCGGCTTTCGCTCGACATACCGGTGGTGATCGACGGTTACGCGGTTAGCGCTTTAGTGGATACCGGAGCGGACTATTCTATATTAAGCGGGAAGATGGCGACGTTTCTGAAGAAAGTAGTTACCCCTTGGCATGGCTCGCAGATTCGTACGGCTGGCGGTCACGTCGTTACTCCACTGGGATCCTGCACGACAAGAGTTCGAATTCGAGGATCGACATTCGTGGCGAGTTGCCTTGTCCTACGCGAATGCTCCCGCGACGTCATTCTCGGAGTTGACTTCCTGCAGGAATACGGCGCTGTTATTGACTTACGGGGCGGTGTAGTCACCTTCTCAGCCGACCAAGCAATCGACACAAACGACGACAAACGACGTGATGACGCGCTACGTGTTTCCGCCGAAAGTGTTACGCTTCCTCCACGAGCCAGTGTTCTAGTCGAAGTGATGTGCGGTGGAATGCGCGAAGGTGGAGTGGTCGCGGAAAGTAACTTAGCGCATCTACTGACACAAGGTGTTTGTGCGGCCAGGAGTGTGCTACAGCTTCGTGATGGCCGATCTAAGTTGCTAGTCACCAACTTTAGTAACGAGCATCGACACCTCTTCCGCGGTACTTCAATAGCATTTGCCGAAGAAGTGGAACACGTAGCTGAATGTTTTGCCCCCGAACCAGTGAGGCCGGCTGACAAGTCACTGGGCACCGTCGACATTAATCCCGAGTTATCTAACGACAAACAGGCAGCACTGCACGAGCTCTTGCTTGAATTCAGGGCATGCTTCGCAGGCTCGTCTAAGGTACGCCAGACTTCGGTTACAAGGCACAGGATCATCACATGCGACGACGCACGCCCGATACACCAGCAGCCTTACCGCGTGTCGGCAAAGGAACGCGCAGCGATTCGTACGCAAGTACAAGAGATGCTTGAAGACGGCGTGATCGAACCTTCCAACAGCTCATGGTCGTCTCCGGTCGTTCTTGTCAAAAAGAAAGACGGAACGCTACGCTTTTGCGTCGACTACCGGAAGCTCAACAACGTAACTAAAAAGGACGTGTACCCGCTGCCACGTATCGACGACTCGTTAGATAGACTGCGGCGTGCCCAGTACTTTTCGTCACTCGATTTGAAAAGTGGATACTGGCAGATCGAGGTAGACGAACGAGACCGCGAGAAAACGGCCTTTGTGACTCCCGACGGCCTTTACGAATTTCGAGTGCTCCCTTTCGGTTTGTGTTCAGCCCCAGCAACTTTCCAGCGAATGATGGATACTGTCCTCGCTGGATTGAAGTGGCAGACTTGCCTTGTGTATCTTGACGACGTAGTTGTCTTTTCTGAAACATTTGAGCAACATCTTCATCGCCTGCGGCATGTGCTAGAAGCGCTCCGATCGGCTGACCTCACGCTTAAACCAGAGAAGTGCCACTTCGGTTATGAACAGCTCAAGTTTCTCGGACACGTCGTCAGCGCCAAAGGAGTTCGACCCGATCCCGACAAGCTTGCCGCTGTAGCAGCTTTTCCTCTTCCTGAAGACAAGAAGGCCGTCCGACGCTTCCTGGGCTTGTGTGCGTATTATCGCCGCTTCATCGACAACTTCTCGAAGATTGCGGAACCCCTGACTCGCCTTACCAGGGATGACACGCCATTTGCCTGGACGAATGAGCAACAAGCAGCCTTCGCTGAACTACGCCAACGCATGCAGTCAGCACCCGTCCTGGCACATTTCGACGAAGAGGCTGACACCGAGGTGCATACTGACGCCAGCAACATCGGCCTTGGCGCAGTACTCGTCCAACGTCAAGACGGCATTGAACGAGTAATAGCCTATGCTAGCCGCTCGCTGTCCCGTGCCGAGGCGAACTACACTACTACAGAAAAAGAGTGTCTCGTGGTCGTCTGGGCGATCACGAAGTTTCGCCCTTATCTTTACGGCCGTCCCTTCCAAGTGGTGACAGACCACAATGCTCTATGTTGGTTTGCGAACATACGCGATCCTTCAGGACGGCTGGCACGGTGGAGCTTGCGGCTACAGGAATTCGACGTCACCATAGTTTATAAGTTTGGCCGCAGGCACGAAGACGCCGACACGTTGTCGCGTGCTCCCGCCGAATCTTTCAGTCGACAGTCAGAGGACGAGGACGGCTTCCTGGGCGCCCTTACTACGTTAGACTTGGTCAAATCGCAGCGTGACGACGCTGAAATTCGACCTCTCATCGACCACTTAGAGGGCCGTGAAACAACCATACCACGCCATCTACGTCGCGTCTTGACGTCCTTCTGTCTACGAGACAATGTGCTGTACAAGAAGAACGCCCGCCCGAATGATCGAGCCTACCTCCTAGTAGTTCCCAAAGACTTGCGGGACGATATTCTTTTCGCTTGCCACGACGAGCCTACATCTGGCCACCTCGGCTCCTCACGAACGCTTGCTAGAGTGCGCGAGATGTATTACTGGCCCGGACTTTCAGCAAGCGTCAAGCAGTATGTGAAAGGCTGCCGTGAATGTCAGCGACGAAAGTCACCACCCCTGAAGCCCGCCGGGTTATTGCAACCCATTGAACCACCTCATAAGCCATTCGACCATGTCGGCTTGGACATTCTTGGGCCTTTTCCTCTGTCAACCGACGGCAACAAGTGGGTGCTTGTCGCCACTGACGGTTTAACCCGCTATGCCGAGACAGAGGCGCTCCCACGAGCCACGGCTTCTGAGGTAGCGCAGTTCTTCATGTGTCACATTGTATTGCGCCATGGTGCCCTAGCCACTGTTATCACAGATAGAGGAACGGCGTTCACGGCACAGCTCACGGACGAAATTTTTCAACTAAGCAACACCAGGCATCGAAAGACGACCGCTTACCATCCGCAGTCCAACGGCCTTACGGAGCGATTAAACAAGACCATCACAGACATGATCTCTATGTACATCGACGTCCAGCACAAAACATGGGATCGTATCCTGCCTTATGTGACCTGCGCGTATAATACCGCCGTACAAGAAACAACGCGCTTGACACCATTTCGCCTTGTCTACGGCCGCGAAGTACAGACGATGCTGGACGCTATGCTTCCGTGCCACGACGCCGAGAACCTAACTACTGACGCCGAAGAATTTGCTCAGCGCGCTGAGGAGGCTCGCCAGCTCGCGCGGCTGCACATCGGTGAGCAGCAACACGCAGATGCACGGCGCTATAACATCCGTCACCGGCAACTGCGCTACAGTCCCGCGACAAAGTGTTGGTGTGGACCCCTGTTCGCCGCCGTGGCCTTTGTGAAAAGTTGCTCAGCCGGTATTTTGGCCCGTACAAAGTGCTGCGCCGCGTTAGTGACGTGAACTATGAAGTCGTTCCAGATAGTGCGGCGCAAACACGGCTCCGACAACCACCTAGTTCTGACGTAGTTCACGTCGTACGCATGAAGCCTTACGTTGCGCGTTAGTGATTTTTACGCGCCCATTTGCACCTAATGCACTTACCTCTTCGTTTCTAGAGAGGTAGAGAATTGTCTTTAGCTACGCCGCTGTAGCTCTCGCTGTGTTCTGTGCGTGAGCATCTTCATTGAGCGTGTGTTATTTTTTTGTTGTTGTTTTTTTTTCCTTTCCCACACCACTTCTTGAGTATCGAGCCGATGCTCTTTCCGAGGAAGGGGGGAAATGTCACCTGTAGTAGTGGGCATATGGCAAGCGCAGAGGCGCAAGAAGAAAGAAGTGCGCGTGCTAACCGCCCCGCTCGATAGTTGCCTCTCGCCGCCGTTTTCGCCAGAGCCCAGCCGCTCCCAATAAACGTCGTCAGCCCCTTTTGAAGACGCGTGGCAATATTCCTTAATGAGCAATGCGCGCTGCGCAACGAATGCGGGCCACTCTAAAACTACGGAAGCTGCAAGCATGTACTACCCATCATACCCATCATGCTGGCTGAACTACGGAAGCTGCAAGCATGGCAGTTCAGCCAGCATGATGGGCTATGATGGCCAGTACGCGGATTTGCCGAATGTTCGTTCTTCGGGCTTTAAGTGGCTTCATGGCATTACAAAGTGATCTTTTTTAAGAAACTACCGTGTTATAAATACTGAAATAAAGATAATTAAATAAACATTATTAAAATTGTCCGGTGGCACGATTGCGATAGGTCCTCTTGCAGAGAAGGCCGATATTGAAAACATTACGTCACCGACGCACAGACAAGTGGAATGACTGAAATTAGCAGCGGTTAGGCGGGAACTTTAGAGTCTTATTACTTTCTGCATTCAGAAAAGGAAAAGGATAAATTGCTTTTAAATTTAGGCCCATTTATGCCCAGATTAGATTGGAAGCCCGGTGTTCTACCTTTGCTCCACGCCAGCACGCGTGTACAATCACTGCAAAAGTATACAATCTTTGCATTCTACCGGTGCTAACATATGGGCCAGAAACTTGGAGGTTAACAAAGAAGCTCGAGAGCAAGTTAAGGACTACACAGAGAGCGGTGGAATGAAAAATGTTAGATGTAACGTTGAGAAAAAGGAAGAGAGCGGTGTGGATCAGAAAGCAAATGGGCATAGCTGATATTCTAGTTGACATTAGGAAAAAGAAATGGAGCTGGGCAGGCCACGTAATGCGTCGGGTAGATAACCGATGGCCACTAGAGTTACAGAATGGCTGCCAAGAAAAGGGAAGTCCAGCCGAGGACGCCAGATAACAAGGTGGGCTGATAAAATTAGGAAATTTGGACGTGTAAGTTGTAATCAGCTAGCGGGCCAGCGGGCAAGCGTCTCACAAACACGTACCATAAGCGGAACGGCAATGAGCGCTGACCTTTGCTGTGTGCTTGCCCATTACGCCGCCCGAATAGTACGAGAGGTTGTTTCTCATATTAGCCCGAGCGTTGTGCGCATGCTTGAGTTGCGAAAGAGACATCGGGGACCATTTTCTGGAGACTTGTAGTACCTGGGTACTTTTTGCTGGGGACTCTTGCTTCTTAAAAAAAATTATGGGGTTTTACGTGCCAAAACCACGATCTGATTATGAGGCACACCTTTAACCTGCACCTAAATCTAAGCACATGGGTGTTTTAGCATTTCGCCCCCCTCGAAATGCAGCCGCCGTGGCCGGGATACGATCCCGCGACGTCGTGCTCAGCAGCCCAACACCATAGCCACTGGGCAAACACGGCGGGTACTCTTGCTTCTAATGTGCGTTTCCCGAGGATCTACGGAGGACAGCACACTTTTCTCGCGTGTAAGCGACGCTGAAACTTTCGTCCAAAAGGGATCATAACGGCTGATAGAGAGTCTGCAATGGTGAAGCGGCAGTTTTTTGTCAGTGGTTGGCCGGTGACATTGTGGCCCAGATAGCATACGGTTTGCCGCTTCGCCATATAGATCAGGCAATATTAGATCATCTACAGTAGACAATTTTACCGTACCGCCCGGATGCGTCCGCATTCAGTCCCCTTTCGGATGTTGCACAGCATGCAGAGGGGTGTCAACTGCTGGCCCGATCGTTCACGTCCGACAGCCAATCCATACAGAAAAATCACCGCGACTACAATCAGCATGTGCAGAGTTTTGCGGTTGGATGCCTCGTCTGGTTTAGGCTACCACTCAACTCTCCTGGACTGTCTGCCAAGTTCGCTGCCAAGTACCACGGGCCATACCACGTCATCGAGTGCCAGTCCGCCGTCACTTATGTCATTGAGCCCCCTAGGACAACAAGCATGCACTGTTTTGTTCGCGACATGGTTCACGTCAGCTTTCTCAAGCCCCATCATGACCCTCTCATCCCTTTATCGCCATGGGTCGCCAGGATGGCTCCACGTTGCCGCTGGTGTTATTGTAGTGAAGAAGAACATGAACAAGCAGTAGAGGGGCGCCAGGACGCGAGCACTGATCACGAGCTGTTGGCGCCACGACTGTTGTTTCCCTGAGACTGCGTAGGTTTTTCACCTTGCGCTTGCCGTTAATAAATTCCTGTATGAAGGTACAATTTATTTCAGCTATGGAAATGGGAAAGTTAGTAATAAATTTAGGGAACTCTTGTGGAACGTAGGGAGGCTCTGCGTTTCGGTCCCGTAGCTTTCACAACACTGCCAAGAAACATCTGTAGTGTAGAGGAAGACAGATTGCGATGAGCGAAAGTTCTCCCATTTCCCACTATGAACTCATGCATGCGCATGACGCTCAGACGAATGCAAAAAAAAAAAGACCTCCACGCGAGTAGGCCGATCTAAGTATCGACATTGGTGCCACCGCTCTTGGCCTCGTCTGCTGTTACACTCCGCCGCTGCCAATGCTCACATCTTCTCTTCTAGCCACCATAGTTCAGGGTTGCGCTCAGTCCTGTGGTCCACGCTGACAACGACGGTGCTACGCGCCTTTAGTCTCTGCTTATTCGCTATCGCAATAAAGCGCAAATATTTGAGTTAGTCACTTTTAGCGTCAGGTAAGCCCCCTTGACTCCCTTGAACCAAGTAGCCTAAATCGAAACCTAACCTGATAGGAGCTAGAACGCAGGTACCAGCGGAACACGAAGAACAGGGCACGGTCGACGGCGTACGTGAGGCCTGCCAGCAGACCGTGGCGCCGCGGCGGCAGTAGCTCCATGCACACCAGGACGGAGACCGGTCCCAGTCCGAGAGAGTAGGCGACCACGGAGCACAGGGCAGCGCACATGATGGCGCGCTCGAAGGTGGCGTTCTCGGCTAGCGAATCGGCCACGGTTGTGCGCTGGACGAAGTAGGCGCTCATCAGCAGGATTCCCGTAAGCAGCATCGAAGAGGTGAACAGCAGGAAGCGACGGCCGATGGCGTCGGTCAGGAAGATGATGCCCGGCATGATGATCATTTGGAAGATGACCATGACGAGGTCCTTGCGGCCGTAGAAGACGTCCCTGCTGCCAACCAGTTGCAGGTCTTGGTATTTCTGCATCTGGATATAGTGGTATGGTAGCAAAGTGGAAGTTTGCGCAAATACTTCAAAAATCATCATCATCATCATCATCATCATCATCATCATCAGCCTACATTTATGCCCACTCCAGGACGAAGGTCTCTCCCTGCGACCTCAAATTACCGCTGTCTTGCGCTAGCTGATTCCAATTTGCGCCTGCAAATTTCCCAACTTCATAACATCACCTAGTTTTCTGCTGTCCTAGACTGCGCTTCCCTACTCTTGATATCCATTCTGTAACTCTATAGGTCCTCCGGCTATCCATCCTACGCATTACATGGCCTGCCCAGCTCCATTTTCCCCTCAAAAATATAACTTCACAATTTGACGAGCGTGCGATTTTTATTAGCTAAAAGCGGAACGACAACAAATTACGACGCAAGAATGACATCCTGAATACAGGATCGAAAGGTAAATTAGCGGTGATGCCTCAGCGGAAATCTGGAATAAATATCAAACACTGCTGGGTGAAATTGGGATTGACATTATCTCTGCAGACCCCAAACTAAGTTTCACATCGAGAAAAACTAGAAGAACTGGTTCACTTTTATTTATGGTTATTGTGAGTACAATTGTACCCAAGAAGCAATGAAATAATCTTTGAGCCTGTCAAACCGCTTTAAAAGGTTACACTTTAAAGGTACTGAGAACCAATTTTTATGGTACCCGTTTTTTTTAGTGCAAGGGAAAGCTGAGTGTTCACTCCCACGGTGGTAAAGTGGACAACGCCTTGGAACAATGTTTTATCAGAGTTTTCAGATCTGCATTGAAGAAATGTGCTGGAAACAGGGATAGGGGAGCGTGATAGCAATTATACGCAGGCCTCGATGGGAAGCAGACAAGTGCTGCTTCTAATGTGAGCAATACTTTGTTTATCAAGCAGATGTTCCTGCGGTTTATGTTTTAAGAATGGGTGAAATATTTTTGCTATAGTAGGTAGTGTCCGAATCTGCGCCCTAGCGACAGCTCCCTAAAGGTAACTCAAAACGATCTCGAAAGTCATGCGTTCCCAGGCTGCATGCGCCAGGCATTTTTTTTCGCGAATGCCAAGCTAAGCGTTAGTATACGCCTGTAATGCTAATTTTGCAGTGCCGGCACCCATTTACAGCACAATTCGTCCATCGCATTTTGCATCTCACAGAGGCCACAGAACTTGTGGCACAAACAAGGACACTCGCGCGCGTGCAACAACCCTCGCATGCGTCGAGATGCAACGAACAGTTCTGCCCGCTTTGCCGCACCACTCGTTACCACGAAGGCAGCGTCGGTCATTAGGGTGCACTTTTTTATTTACTTTTTAATACGCATAGAATAAAGCAGAAATCCTTTTATTATATGAACTCCAAATTCAAGCAATAAGCATCCCGTACTTAATAATAATCGAATTTGGCACAGCAATCTCGTACACTCCATCCTAAGTACCAAGATTTCGCCGCCAGGTCACGCCAATCACTGGTTGTTGCGACTTTTCTTGCCAATTAATTATAATTCCTACATAAATCGCGAACAGCGTGCTCGACTCTATCCGTATAAACAATGGTTATTTAATGTGCATCAAAGTCTCAAAACAAATTCTGGCAAGTTGTCAGTTCCTTTATATTTCCTAGGGCTAAATCAGTATTGCCGATATGAACCTCAATGTAGCATGTATGATACTATGGTGGCGAGTGACACTGCGGACCAGTAGGTCTTGACAGGCCTCCGACGAGAGCAGGCAGGACACGTGAGCCATGTCTCAAACTTGGATTAATCTGCCGAGCGCCGGGAGCTGGCGCGTGCGGAGCGCAACACCCGGCTCGTGAGGATGCGAGGGTCTGCGATTTAATTCATGAAATGCCCAATGCTGCTGCCGCTACATTCCATTGGGCATGACGATGATAAGAGAAAGAAGTACCCTGGGACGTGTCACGTGACGAGTAGAGAACACAACTGGCTGTCCATTTTACGAAAGTGATATGAACCTAATGCATGCCCGCGGAACGCAATCAGAGTCGGAGGTGGCGGATATTTAGATAGCGGCATGTTCAGGAAAACAGCCGATTCTAGGTGGAGCCGACTAGCGCAAGAGAAGCTGTGTGGGCTTCCCTGGAAGCAGCCCTTGCCCTATCATGGCAACTAGAAGATTCCCGCACTCGAGAAATAGCAAGTGTTTGGCGGCGTTAGCACTTTTTTAAGACAATGTACTCCTACTGGCAGGTATAATATTTAAAGCCGTCGACAGCCTACCAGAAGAAGCTTTTGTACACCTCAGCTGACTCGTACTTGGCAAAATGTTTTTTTTTAATCCCCCCTATTACTCTCTCAGTGGCCACATCTTCCTTTGGTACTGTTTAGTTCAATTGATGCAGTTCTTTAATTGTATCAAAGAATGGTCCGCATTAAAAAAGAAGTAATCCTGAACGGAAATTATCTTACGCCCATGGGTCCGCCAAGCATGCTCAGCCAAAAGACGAACACGATGCAGACCACGGCCCTCAGCGGTGTGCGGAGGCGCTGTATGCGTATGGCCAAGAGGGCGCACTCGTCGCCTGTCACAACGATGCCCAACAGCTCGTAGGCGCGCTGTGCGTCCATCGGGCGGTTGACCTGCGCCACCATGGCACGTCAGTCATTTCAATGGGTTGCAGCCGGTTGAATTTATAACTGTTTCCGTTAGCATGCTTTATTTGAACGTTAACCTCCTAAGCGTATGCCCCATATGTTAGCACCGGTTGAATGCAATCTGTTCAACGACCGTGGTAAGCTCCCAGTAAGGATTTGGTAATGCCTGCCGTACGCACTCCAACCCCTTTTTATTCTTCTGTAAGTTTCCTTCTCAGGTTCCACTGTGAGTAATTGACTTAGATAACAAAGAATCCCTCAAACAAATCAAGAACCGCGGAATGGTCGATGGAACGACAAATATTACGAATAAAGATAGGAGACAAGAAGAGATCTGTGTGGATCAGAGAGCGAACAGAGAGATAGTCGATATTATACAAGGTTTACCGCTCAATTTAATCCAAGCGCCAGTCAAGTTATTACGTGCGCCAGTCAGTTTAATCCAAGCGCCATTCAAATTAATCTAACTACCGTTCATTTTAATCCCAGCACCACTTTATTTGATCCAACCCCCACTGAATTTAATCCAAACGCCAGCCAAGTTATTCCAAACACTTGTGAATTTAATCCAAGCAAAACGCACTTCATAAACCTTTGAATTTCGAAGCAACTGAAATTTTGGGAAAATGTTAGGAGTTAAATGTTTCAATACCAAATAAACGGGCAAAGTGGGGGTCCAATAGCGTTCCTCCCACGTGTCTAATGACAACTTTTGGACACTTTATTTTTGTGTTTTCAGAGCAACTCATAATACAGAAATTCTGGCATACAAGCGTGAGGAAATGTCAGCATTGGATGGTGAAGAGGGTTCTTGATGCAAGTACTAAGTCGTCATGTGTGTCAACTGAAGCACCAATAAGTGACTAAATGGTAATGACAAGGCCTTGGTCTCTAATGAATGTGGATCACTTTTGCTACGGCCGCTTTCAGCAGCCTTCAGTGGAATACTTCTTCATTTGGGACCATGCAAATTCCAATGAAATTAGCAATTAACTGCATGGTAGACCTAACTGATCGGGCCTAGTCACTAGTGAGCGCTAGTTACTATGCTCACTTCAGTGTTGTCGCTGCTTTAAACAACATAACGTGAAAGGCATCCAATGAAATGTAATAAAATGAGCGATTCAACCACGCCGATTAGGAAGTGATTTACTTAAATCAATGGTGATTTTGAGTCGCATATTTCCTCTGAGAGTTGCAGCTTTTATTCCTGCATGTCGTCATTGGTATCAATCAAACTGTGATAAAACGAGCTTTTTTGTTATCATTGCCAAATGATAACGTTGAGTCATTAGTGATCACTAGTAATGTGCTCGGTTTGGTGCTCTTCTACTTTCACGCCACATAGTGGGGTGGATATCAAATTAAAATTCATTTAAACGACGATTCAATTATGATCACTCATAGATGCTGGGATTGAGTCCCTAGTGATCGTGAATCACTATTTTCAGAATGACACTAGTAGCTTTGATTCGTGCATGTCGTCATTGGTATCAATCAAACATTCATAAAATGCAGCATCTTGGTATCCTTATTAAACGATAACACTGAATCGATTAGGGATCACTTATGATGCACTCTATCGGGTATTCATGTACCTTTATGCAGCATAGGATCACGGATGTCAAATAAAAACTCGTTTAAACAGGGATTCAATAGTGATAACCAAGAGTTGCTACGGGTGTAGTCACTAGTTATCATGGATCCCTTTGCTCTATTACAGTAATAGTATTACACTAATGTTCTGTACAACAGTAACTGTATTAACGCGATAGCGTTTAGGGCCTCATGTCGCAGAAAATCCGGCGTCGGCGTCGACATTGGCGCCCGCGGCCGAGAATATCATCCCCGACCACGTTTAGGTTTGCCACACCATTCTATCATTAATGTTGCTCATACCTTGTCTTGCATTCTTGGCGAAGCTATTCCTCGCAATTTTGAGAGTGACAATCCACAAATAAATGTCATGAAACAAAACACCAACAACGCATGCCTTTTATGTTAAATCTTCTCAGACTGAAATATTAAAAGTGCAAAACAAATACGGAAGCCTGAAAATGATGTTATTTATTTGGTGTGGTTGCGCACCATCTCCGGGATCGGCCCACGCAGGAGGCCGCGTTTCCACCAGAAAGATCGCCTACGTGCATGGCGTTCGCCGCCAGTGTTTGCCAGTAACCACTAAGGTTGCATAAGCTGGAGTCGTCGGCAACCATGAGTAGCAGTCAGGGACCTTTGAATGCTATCGCCTTCCACTCTTGAAAGCGAAGCTTAAGCGATCTCCCAATTTTACAGTAATGAGAACAAAGATTCCACACAAGAACAAAGTGCAAAGGCCCTTTATATGGCAGACAGTAGCTGATGCTAGAGTCATTATATGTTTATATACACTGACGCTGGCCCCACTTGTTCAGAGTGGGTGTTAAAACCGACTCCGGAACAAGCAAATGATTGTCGGTGCACAAATTTTCGAGGCTGCGATGGTCATGAGCGGCTAAAACAATGTCATTTTTTTGTAGGGTAATGTGGGGTGTGCGAGCATTAGGCGAGTAAAAATGGGGTAGACTTTAGCATACCCTTGCGCGGTCTGAACATTGCGTCAGTAATAGCCCACTGACCTGCAGCAACCAACGCGGGGACTCGACCACCCAGCTCATGAGGAATACGAAGAGCACGTATGGCGCCAGGGAGAGGACGGCCAGCCACTGCCAGGGCAGCGCGTGCGGGAAAACGACGGCGGCCAAGGCGGCCGAGCAGGTAGCAGCAGTGCTGGATGCCCACCACAGCGCCCCGGTCGTCGTCGGGCGCCACCTCGGTCAGGTAGACGTGTGCGCTCAGGTTGCCCACGGCGATGAACACGCCCGACACGGCCTGGAACACGCAGATCAGGAATCCCGTCGGCAGCGCGGGCAGCAGTGTTGACAGCACGGTCGCCAATGTACCTGTGTCCAAGGGGCATACCGTCGAAGTAGTAGACCAATGAGGACAGCTCTTTCAACGTGTGATGATTTGGTCTTCCTAAGTCAACGAGGGGATATTTACCCGGGAGTGTATTTGCACTTGCATGGTTCGAATTATTGTGGCCACCAATGAGACTAATTCGCAGTGGGGAAAAGGAACAACGAAGCCGATTAATAACATAACATGAACATATAATTAACACAAACTGTCACGCACACATACTAGCTAACCAAGATATTATGACTAATAGAAATGTTCATGCACTTCCAAATGTTCTCACACACTAAATAATTATATATAACGGTAAAGTTCGTGACCGGTCACAATTACTTGGCATGCGTTGGTGCGGCTGAACGAGGCGGCGTTACGATGGCCAGTCAGTTGCAGGGCGTTGGTCGCGTGAGGATAAGACGATAAGACACTACTTGCGTCTTGACGATCGTCCGCAGCAAGGACAAGGAGTCGCAGGAGGGCTTGCCTTCAGCACCATGTTACTGCAGGACCCACGAACACCAAAGGCTGGAGGTAGGACAGAGGCCGGATCGTCGCTGAAGTCATGAAACGCGGGCCCGCAGCATGACAGCTTCGCTTCTCCGCCCGGCGCTTTCAGACTCGGACCTACAGTCTGACAGCCTCGCTTCTCCGCCCGGTGCTCTTGAAGTCTTGAGGATCGGACCCGGAGACCGACAACCTCGCTTCGTCCACTCCGCGCACCGGCGTTTTCTCTTTTCGAACGCCGCCTTCCTTCTTCTGTCTTGCTCCCTCTTCCAGCACCCGTGTATCTTCGTGATTCGCTGTTGGCCGAGATTGTTGTTGTTGTGGCCGAGGTGCCGCGTCAAGCGAGCTCGTGCCGAATCCCGTCATTCTTTTTCTTCTTTTATGGTCACTGGTCGTCCGCCGCACCAGACACGCGCACATAAGTCTTTTGTACATGACACAAGGTAAGCGCGACTTGGACCCTTTACAAGCTAACCCAAATCAATGAAGAGTATTTAGCAAGGGCTCCGGAACAAGTAGTAGGGAGAACGTCTTTATAGAAATAGCGATAACTTCAAGGCTTACAAATACAAGAAGCACCCCCTTTCTCGTATTCTATGCGGTAGTCTAAATTGGCTTCCGGGATGTTGGGGAGCAGAATGTTGTGATTTAGCCATTACTGCAGGTCATTTTCGCCTCGCCTGCATGCTTAACCGGGCTTCGGCGATAGTGACACCCCGAGTAATTGCTTTTCCTTGACAATACCACCGCTTAATCTCCATGATGGCAATAAAGACCAGAGCTTCTCGGTTGGTTTTGATACTCATACAAAATGCAGGGGATGCGGGAATCTCCAGCATATTGTTGTCTATGTGCTGTCTCGCAACAGCATGCACCTGTTACGACTGGCCTGTGTGATGAATAATTTGTGTCCCGCCACCGAAGCCATGGCGAATGCCCGAACGTTTCAAATACTCCGAGCCAGCCGCATTCGTTGAAAAAGCACCTAAGAAGCCGCAACGGCAACAACGGCCGCCGGCGATATCTGGGTTTACGTGTTTGCAGGTCAGTGCCTTTCCCTATGCTACGCCAGTAGCGGTTAGAAAATCCCTTGAATTGACGAGCGGCGGCCGCAAGCGCGGGCAGCGTTCGCTTCATCCTACTCTGGAGCGCTGGCGTTCCTAAGACACTCCATAAGACGCCTCACCAACGAACTTCAGTGTTCAGCATAAGTTAGAGCACTTGTGTGTCTCGCTGGCACGAATATTCAGAGCTGACCGCTCCGTACCACCCTTATCAAACGTTACGCGTTATTCGTTACGTAGATTGTCTCGAGTCTCTGGCTGTGCCCCTACCTGCTAGTCAAGCTCAAGACCGCTGGGCCGACACTACTTCCACAGTACTGGGTTCACGTTTGCAACAACCCCCAAATTAATAAATGCGAATGCAACCTTGCAGCGTGCAGGAAGTCCAGCAAGATTCCCTGCACAATGTATTTTACACTCAGTTCGCACTTAGTCTGCGCTATATATTCCATGTCCACCACGTTTCCCAGTTCTTGGTGTGGTGAAGAAGGAATTCACTAAACAGCAACATTGCAAATGTTATACAGGAGACACTGGCGTTGAAGCTGCGACACAACGTACTGCAATTTTGTGCATTTCGGGCATGCTGTATATAAGGCAACAAATTTGAGCTAATGATGGTGCCTTTAGGTAGAGCACTCCTGATAAGGAGAGGGCACGAGCGAATTCTCTTGTGTGATCAGCCAGTACGACACCACCTCGAGGTTATTTAGCGGTCGCATCTTAAGCCGCCGTACTAAAATCAACGCTTCGCTCGGCCAATAATGATATCATTTAAAATCATATTTCAATATACATTTTTGTAGTATAATTATATGGTTATTGTGGATGAGCTCTACATTAGGTTGCTTCGCTATACTCAAAAACGTATTCAGTATACTCGAAAGAGAGGCTTCTGGAATAATGACGCACAAATAAAACATCCGGCAAAGTTCTACTCAAGTGATTTGCCGTGGTGAAAAAGCATACACACACGGAATAACGAATGTGTTACTGGGTCCTAAGTGCATATCAGTCTATGAGTTTGAAAGGTGGATTTCTGCCTATTTGTTGCAATATGTTAGAGCGTAGATGTCGGCGACTGAGAAGTGCTAAGCAACAAAAGGACAAATAAATCATGCACTGCCTTGGTTGGATCGAGGGTAAAGTACATTAATAAGGCCCCAGGCTCGCAACATCGATGTAGGTGCTGGGTGCAACGAGGGCAACTGACAATCACACGCGGATCTGGCAACGGGTGGTCGGTCCACGTGCGGCTATTGCATAAAGATCTTTGGTGCTCCTGATAAGGAGTGGGCACGAGCGAATTCTCTTGTGTGATCAGCCAGTACGACACCACGTCGAGGTTATTTATCGGTCGCATCTTAAGCCGAAAGTATATTCAGAGGCCACGCAATACGGCCCCGTTGGCAAAAATAAACGTGAAGGCTAACAGTGCGGTAGGGCGAGGAAATTGCTGACACGCGATTTCATCAAATTCAGGATCACGTACCTATAGCTGGTGATCAGCAGAAATGTGCATCGACAGCATGTCGGATAGTGTGCGTTTGAGACTGCATTAGGGGCGTTGCGTATTTGTGTTGTGTCTAGAACGTGCGAGTAGAGTAAGTGATGACATTGGAGAGAAAGAGGTGAGTTCAGTCTGCGATAAGTGTTCGACGATCGCCATATTGAATACCGACTTCGTGTAAAAGAAATCGGTCGGCACCAGTAGCGCAGGCGTCCCGGAAGGTTTGAGTATTAGCGTACTGTTAGGCGTGTTCGAAAGCCACACCAATGGACATGCAATTTGGGAAAATGAACAGAGGGAAAGGGCAGAGTGAGCGGTAAAATAACTCAATGAAAGGGCTCGTATGGCATCTCAAGAAACTTAAGAAGAAAGGCAGATTAGCTGGGCATCTCAAGAAACTTAAGAAGAAAGGCAGATTAGCTGGTCGGCTTTTTTCAAGCTATATCAGAGTTCGCATTTGGAGACGTAACGACGCCCAGAGCCGTATATATACCAAGGAAAAAAAAGAATGAGCGTGGTGACACGTGCTGATATGCCATGGTCACCTGCCACCAGGATGTCATCAAATTGCGCTACGACGGTTTATCTTAGGTGCTCAAGGATAACAACTAGCGGATGAGACACACCAGGAGGATATTTCTATGGTACAAGATCAAACTCTGAAGAATAGAAAAATTTGTGAATAGAGGCTTGAGCAGATTAAGGACTACGGCCCTTGTTCATTGTGTTGAGTATGACGTCAACTTTTTATTCCTCACTGATTCTGAGAAAATGAGTTCAAGTTATGTTTATTGGCATGACGATTTGGGCGTGCTCAGGCAAGAAGTGCTAACATTTCACTTGGAGACGCCCGAGTACACTATATACATGACATACGACAATGATAGCAAGAGTACGACAGTGTTTAATGAATAGAATTTGAGAACAACTTCACTTAATAGTACAGTGTAGCAAAAAAGAATAAACTTCAGAACGTAGATGTGGAGGACACAACAAATCAACAGGCTGAAAAAAAAATAGATTTGTAAGAGTGTAGTATGAGTATGAGTGTAGTATGAGTATGAGGACAAACGGCGTCTTAGCAACAGTGTAAGGTAATTTTTGAAGGCAGAAAACCGAGCAGTCCAGCTGGGCAGTTGAGTCTCTCAATGATGAAATTCCGCAAAAGTCGTGATGATATATGCCGACAAGGGATTGCAGGCCACGATATAAAGACAAGTTTAGGAGTGCGCTAATTTATGATCTTGACAATCGCGCTCATTTTGAAATAGTTTCATTCGAAGTCAGAAAAAACATCAGTCGTGTCCACGATAAAGTTTACCTTAAATAGCTTCAATCCCATGGCCGTTGCGTCATGACGGACTTTCGTGACCGCGTAGTCGTCAAAATCGGCTAGAATGGACACTTATTTCAGGAGGCTAATGAACGGCCAAACGGTAGAAGCTTGAAGAAGGCCGCAGGAAAGTGAACTTATGTTTTGAGCAAGCTTGTATGGTGGCATGCTACGGTCACATGTTTCACAAATCCCCCCAAAATATGAACTGAGGCCGGCAAAAATTCGGATATCGTGGAAAAAGTACTACAAATATCAGGACAGCACCAACTTTGTCGGGTTAAAGATAAAAACCCATAGGATTGACAGGGTGTCAATTTTCCCGACAAATAAATTAGTAGTAGAAGGATCGCTCTGTTGACGGCGCTACTGTTTTGCAAAGGACGAAAAATAAAAGGTCTGACACACATGTCCGCAAATTTTCAGCTATTTAGTATTCGTTAGCGCACGTAAAATATTACATGAATGGTGACGGCAAGAGAAGAGAAAACCCATGAAATGAAAGGCGAAAAATGAAGCTAATCTTGGCACATCTCATTTCACAATGACACGTATTGCTTAATCTAAGATTCACTTATGAATTTAAAATCTTTTTCTCCCAGCGCCACAGAAGGTGTGCTCACGTGTTTGTCTTGTTGATTTTTAGCATGAAATAGGCTTCTAAGATTTGACATGCTTGTTTAAAGCTGCAGCGTGCCAAAGCCTTGGTTTTCTTGAAGATAGGCTTCCAGCCGTGTCGTGTGTAGTGTGTCGCCAAGTGTCCTGGTGATTGGAGCATTTCTGTCGCATACCTGTGCTCTCTTAACCTAATATTAATACAGCGGCCAGTCTGCTCTATGTATGATGTGCCGCACGAGAAATGTATCTTGCTGACAAGGTTGTCTGCACAATCCAAAAATCTGTCTACGAGGTTTATTTCTCATTTGTTTTTGGTTGATTTGTTTACGTCGTTATTTACTTTTTTTTACACTGGCCTCTCATTTTTTAGAAAAGCGAAAAAAAAAACACTCTCACGCCGTGCATTTCGCCAATCTTTTGACGTCATGTGAAATTTTATGCCTATAAGGTATCGCAGTTAGCTTCTTATGTCCGCCGTCCTTTGTAGCTGCTTTCTGTTTGTTACTTAAACCTCTCAACACTTTTTCGGCGATGAACGTTATAAGTGTGATAGGATAACCACTACTTCTAAGCTTCGTAACCTGCCGCTGAATACTATCGTTGATCCTATGATCACATGATTTTCTGATGGCTTGGTTCATGCTCGAGGTGGCAGTTGCTCTTTTTATTAGCTTAGAATAGCCTGAATTGTAAGGGAGCAGATTTTTTTCACTCCCCGCGTTGTACTCCCAACAAGTGTCAGTTGCAGAGAGTGTCAAGTTCAAGTCAAAGAATTGGAAGCAATCTTTATCAAGAGTTTCCACCGAAACCTCCAGCCTATGGTAGGCCTGTCTGAACATTTCCACACTTTGTTTCCCTAGTACGTGCGCACTGGTCATATGGAAAACAAAGAAAATCATCGACGTAACGGAAGCACCTTACAGCTCCAAGGGTTTGTAGCTTTTTGTGTATAATTAATCCTGTCCCCCTTAGCTAGGATTATGTCACAAAGTACTGGAGCTAATCATGACCCTATACAGATCCCGGCATTCTGCAAAAACGCTTGTCCTTGAAACAAAACGAACAGCGAGTCGAGGTATATCCTCAATATATTCAAAAAGGAATCAACACTCATTCCACTATGATTTTGGAACTGCACTGCCCCGTAGGTATCAATGCATTCTTCAACAGCTTGCAAAGCTGCTTATTGTGGGACATTGTAAAAAAGTTCCTTTGCAACTATGGAAAGGCACTTAACTCGCTGTGCTATACTGATGAAGTCGACAACTTCTTCCGAGTTGCGCACGTGGAAGGGGTCATCCAAATAATAACACGGACAGTTGCTGCTTCAGAATTGTTGCCAAAACACGTTGTCATGTGCTCCTATCTTCAACGATCGCACGAAAAGGGTTTCTTGCCTTATAAGTCTTCACGAAGAATTGATTTAGTGTTAGCTTTGTAGTGGTTTTCATTTCCTTGGTAAATTTTTCCAACCCTGCTTCTTCACAATGCCTCACAGCTTCTTTCTTCGTTGCTACAAGTCTTTTTTGGTCAGGGTGGAATTCATCTTGCCAATTTTTATTTGTTGCTTCTTGAGCTTTGCTTTTGCATTCTGCATCATCAAATATGACAAATATGCCAGCTTTGTCAGTGGTTTTAATTTCTTTGGCAAATTTTTCCAACCCTGCTTCTTCACATTGCCTCACAGCTTTTGTCTTCGCTGCTACAAGGCTCAGGGTGGAATACACATTGAAAATTTTTATTCATTGCTTTTTCAGCTTTGCTTTTGTATTCTGCATCATCAAATATAACAAATGTGCCGGTTTTGCCAGACATCATCAGTCTCAGGTTTTGTTATCTTAGAAGTTTAACAGCTGATGCGATGTGATTTATTATTTTCTTAGCCGTGTCATTCTTTACGCACGTAATGCCTTCCGAGATGCAAGCTTCCTTCCGGTTATCTGGCACCCTGTTTGCAATGTTGTATACGAGTTCCATCCGTTCTGCAGGCTTGGGTTGCGGTTGGACTGCAAACTAAGACCCCTTGTCTCAAACCGCGCGCACAAATTCCGGAACATTCACACTAGTTAAGTTCACCATTTGGTTGTTCAGTTCTTTCCTTTCTCTCCTTGGTAAAGTTTAAAACATCACGTTCCACGTGCCCTCGCTCCTCGCGTCCGCAAATGTCTCAAAGTGCCAGCACATATACTGTACGGCGTTTTCTGGCAACGCCGTTGCCCATACTGCCCAGATATAAAGCCGGGAATTTCGTACTTGCCTCCAAGCTTCAGCACGCAGGAGCTTGCACAAGCGCCTTGAAGTTGATTACGAAGGAGCAAAGGAGCTAAACATGAGGGTGATAATACTTGAGGCCAAGCCATGTGTCAGTGCACGTGGCTAAAAGAACAAGATTTGAGGCTGATGATGTCTGACAAATCTGAGGCCAATCTCGCTTACATCGTGCGCAAGGAATCTTGTGAAGAAGGTGGTGCAAATGCGCTTATCGGCATATCTAGAAGATCAAGACCTTCTGCCTCGCACGATGTTCGGGTTTGGGGCACACTTGTCAACCTAGGACGTATTACTACAGTTGAAGATAGAAGTGATCGATTCCCCGCGCAAGAGCAGCAGTAAGACCATGCTGGCGCTGGATCTTAAGGGGGCTTTCGACAGCGTGAAACACTCCAAGATTCTGGAAAATCTACAGGATACTCATTGCCGAAATCGTACCTTTTATTACATCAAGGAATTCTTGGAAGATAGCTCAGGCTTGGTGACACGAGGTCCGAGCCTATACTCATGGGCTCCAGGGGTATGCGTCAGGGAGCAGTCCATTCTCCACTGCTCTTCAACGTGGCCCTCATCCACCTGTCGGAAAAACTGAATGCCGTAAAAGAAAATCGTTACGCCTTTTACGCGGACGGTATAACCGTATGGACAACGGAGGGCAGCTTGGGACAGATGGAGGGGGTCCTCCAGGAGGCTGCCACCACAGTTGAAAACTATGCACCAGAATGCGGACTACGCTGTTCCCCGGACAAGTCGGAGCTCCTGATGTTGCACCGGAAGGGGGATACTGCAACGCTGGAAATCTCGGTGCAGGACGCACGTATTCCCGAGGTGGAGACACTACGAATTTTCGGGCTGCTCATTAACAACAAGGGAGTGAACGCAGCCGCAATCACTAAGCTCAAACGGTGTGTGAGCAAGTCATCCGTATGATATCTCGGATCACAACCAAGAAGAGGGGTATGCAAGAAAAGGACACCCTTATGCTAGTACAAGCGTTTATCCTCTGCAGAATATATATAGTGTACGTGGCCCCATACCTTCAGATAAGGAAGAGCGATCTAAACCACATAGAAATTATCATTTGAACGGCTTATAAGAAGGCGCTCGGTCTTCCCATGAAAACATCCACGGAGCGTCTGCTACAACTGGGAGTACACAATAAGGCTGATGAATTGATTAGCGTCCATCTCACAAGCCAGGTAATGCAATTGGCCACAACCAAGACGGGCCGCAGCGTCTTGGAGGACTTGAACATCTGCTTTCCGCAACAAGTGGCTGGATGGCATGATATTGATCGGGGGAACAAATTATTACGCTCCCGTGCACCGGAGCACTATCAAACTATAAGAGCGGCAAGGAGCAAAATGATGAACAAGTGCTATTCAAGAACAGAAGGAGCCTTCTTCGTGGAGGCTGGAGGCCTTTTAAAGGGGATATCGACAATCTCAGTGGTGCACCAAATGCAGGTTATAGGTGTTGTAGACGGGCTTTCAGTTCGCAACGGCTGTGGAGGAAGCGGCGATAGCCCTAGCCGCGACACACTCCGCGTCAGAATACATTATTACAGATTCGCAGGTGGCTTATAGAAACTATATAGGCGCGGTAGAATCACGCCGCTGGCATGCAAAATTCTTAGTCAATCTAAGACTCGAGCTGCAGGAAAGCAGCTAATATGGGTACCAGGTCACGAGGGGGTTGTGGGAAATCAACGTGTACATGCTTCAGCCCGAACTTTTCTTCCCTGCAATCCTTCTACGCCCACCTTTGCTGACTTGGGCTCCCCCTCTCCGTTAACAACATACTCAGAGATATTGCAGCATCTGCGTCTGGTGATGCAGACACTGCCGGGGCCCGCTAGGGGTCTTAATAAATTCGAAGAGTCTCAGCTCGATCGGCTACAAACTACGTCATTTAATAATCCATCTAGGCTGCATGCCATAGAGCTCTAGTCTTTTCGGCGCAGTGCAAATTTTGTGGCCATAAGACAGACTTATACCATACGGTATGAGCTTGTCAGGAAAATAGCGGTATTGTCATAATAAATCAGCCAACGTGGGAGGGCTCGGAGGCGGCCCTGCTAACTCGGGCCTCGACGAGCAACGAGCCGTCATAGAAAGAGCACGGGCAGCGGCTTTTGCCAACGGTGTTCCGGAGTAGAGACCTGACCATGTCTTCCCGTAACCCAAGGCTTTCTTTCTTATTTTCAGTAAAAGTTTTTCCATCATCATGCTAAAAGTTAACCAGGAAACCACGTGAGTGCACCTTTTGTTGCGCTGAGAGAAAATGATTTGAAATTCCTGTTAGATTCGGCCATACTTGTTATGGTGAAATCATATGTGCGTAGATCAGCGTCATTTTTCGTCTTTCATTTTATAGTTTTTCTCTTCTCTTGCAGTCTCCTTTCATGTATATATTTGTCGTGCGCTAGCGAATAATAAACAGTTTAAGGTTTGCGCACGTGTGTGTCAGTTTTTTTTTTCCGTCCTTTGTAAAACAGTATAGAGCAGTCAACAGAAGGATGCCATACCAACTAGCCTCAGTAGTAGAAGGTGTTCAGCTGAAGCCCCATGGTGTGAAATAAGGTTAGAATATCGTCCGACATTGAAGGATTTCTACTACCACTCATTATGTAATTTCCTTTATGGGGTCATTGAGGCATATTTAAAAACCAAAAGCCTCAATCTGCGTGACTGGGAATTGCTATTGAGCTGAGGTCGTTTTAAACGGGCATCGGCTGTTTAAGGGTGCCGCGGTAGTATCAGATAGCGACAAAATTGTGGTGTCTATACTCTAGTTGGCTACGTCGAAACAGCAGCGCCCATAAGTCCCCTTCCCCGCAGAGAAATAATAACGTAAATGGTCGTCGTACAATGCAGCGTGTAGTAGGTTACACAGCAAGCGTGAGGCGTACCGAAGATGACGCCTACACCGTAGTAGTAGAGTCCCGTGGCACGACCAGCCGCCTGCACGAGAACGCTTGCGAGCACCAATCCCATGATGCTGCCCACTTCCTTGACGTCACCGACGGCTTCGGCTATGGCGTGGCCGTAGCGCGAGTCCTCCTCCAGCTTCTTGCGAAGCACGATGTCGAGCGTGATAGTGAAGCCGTAGCAGAATGTGGCCAGCCACGCCACGCGCCTCGAATATGGAAATGAGTGAACGAAGTTATTCATAAGAGATAGCTCTGTGGCCTATTATGGGGTGCGGGAAGTTGGGTAGGATGCAGAGAAGGGGGTGCGGGGGTGAACACCACCACCGCCGCCGAAAACTAGACGTCTTTAGGAACGTCAACGTCATCGGAGGCCTCGAAGGGTTCCTCCCCGCCCCCGAAAGCGTGGAATAAAAAAATTCAAAACGAAGCAACGCAAATGTAGAATATTTGAAGTACCATTACATAGGAAACAGAAACCCGAAACAACGAAAAATAAGCATCCTCTATTCAAGAACCCGGTGTTATAAATATACAGGAGTCGCCCCGTATATACGACGTGCTTGGCGAGCAATGCTTAATTTTTTGTGCCTAGTTCAGATATGGTCACTCTTGTCTGTAGTTTCGTGGAGCGCTGGCTCCGCACTGCTACTGCGACGCCTAGCAGTTGCTGCTGAGTGCGAGATCTATCGTCCCAGGAGCGCTAAGAGGACATTTGCGAATACTTGTGTGGACCGCTGCTAATCGAGGTGCAAGCGTTTACGCTGTGTTGCTCTAAAGCGGCGGGTGTTTGATGCACGATCACGCGATACGCGTTTGTCAGGATGTCGATGGTTGCGCGGACAGAGGAGTCACACGTGCAATAAAATTTGGAGGTGGAGGACTCCTCGTTGGTAATTGTGCCTGCTCGCTACAACATGTCGTTAAAAAAACATCAAATTGCCCACAAGTCCTTCTGCAGCATATTCCTCGTTGGTGCGTTCCTGCACATATCGGCCCCTCTCGTGCCCTCTTGCGCAAGTAACCAGCAACCCTTACTCTGACTCCCCCTATCCGATGCTTTCAGTTGTCAACGACAAAGCATTGTATAGCCGACGCTGCGATGAAACTGCGCCTTGTAGGGCAGTGAACATACATTCTAGCAATTTCCGCACACACAGCTCTTCTCTAGCACTGTGCGAACGGCCGCCGCTAATGTCATGCTGTTTTTCTTCAGCAGCAGTACAACACAGCCACTCAGTCACTGCTTTCTGCAACTGACACTGTTTGCTACTGTATGTTGTGAGGACTGGACAACGCGGACACGGCGCTTAAAAGAATAAATGTGGTTTTATGACAACAGTACACGGCAGAGTTACACTGATGGTGCACGCGCACCAAACGCGGCTGTGAAAACTGACCCACTGCGCGCGCAACACGCGACGCAAGGTTGCCAGAATACGTGAAGGCTCGCAATGTAGTGACGTGACTACGTGACTGTTACAAGTGATCTGCCGCAAAAACCTTCTTATGCTGTTTGTTGTTCTTTCTTTAAAAGCGAAGGTTTGCTTTTTTTTAGTTTCTTAACCTCTGCCGGCCTTGGTTTACCAAGGCTGCTAATGCTGCCCAAACAGCCTGATACAACACGTCGCATAGCATCTGCGAGAAAATGTACGCGCTAAGCAGTTATCGTTAGGACAGAAACACATGAATCGGGCTATTTCGAAACTTACAACTGCCTTTTGCGTCGTAATTTTCTCTGCATACACCTGTACACACCATTCCTGGCTCGACAAACATCGCCTTCATTTTCGTGAAATCGCTGCATCAAAGTCTCACAGTGTGCATTCGCATGAACTGTCGTTCGCATTTCGCCGTAGCTTGGGTACGGCGTTGTGCATATTCATAAACAATGTACGACATGAAACTTGGGGCCTAGGTGCGGCATAATGAAATACTGCATGAGATTAGACCTTGTACGAGGGCAATTTTACCGATCGCATTTAGTTATTTGGAATTTACATAATTTTCCGTACTGTTCTATACTAACACAGTATAGGGGCGCTTTAACGTAAAATGATTACAAACTGTTTTGATTCCAAACTCCTGACGTCAAATTTACGTAACCACCAACGCAAGCTATGGGCGGTGACCCGCAGCGTTTCTGAATAACCCAATCACTCTCCTCGTTTGTAGGAGGTCACCTTTGTTCGCTTTCAAAACCAATAACATTATCAACACTTAGCGGTTTTTCTTATCTAAGTGGCTGACAAGAGGCGAGGAGCACGCTCTAGGGGACAGGGTTTCAATGGGGCGCATAGTGAAAATAGATAACCGCATGAAGAGGGTGGTTCCAGCTTCTCCGATTGGTCTACTTCGCCTTACTTAGCTTGCGGTGGCTGGTCGAAAATCGCGGCGGCGTGCAACGGAAGGATAAGAATGCCGCTAAAACGGATACTCAGCAAGGAACAGTTGGCAGAGCGATGTCGTATGTATGACGAAAGGGCTCGATAACAGGTTTATCATGCGCAAATAAATACATGCTCACCAGCAGATGCAAGTAGTGCGGGCCTTAGCGATCGTCGGGCAGCCATCTTCTATGCCTTTCAGAATGAGGCAGTCTCTGGCTATTCAGAAAAAATTGCAGTTTTGTTCGGCATATTAATGAATTTTTTTCGCTTTCACGTCACTTTGGCGTGGGGAGTTTTCGCGGTTTTGTGACGTCGCGTGAAAGACAAGCGCTGTAAGTGGGCGTAGCCAGAAAACATTGGACCAATAGCAGAGGACAAATGGTGAAAAGGCGTCGACCCAGGAATGATTCTTTTTCTTTTGTGCGGTTTAATCATGCATAATCAGTGGGCGTCTGATTATTCGTCTTTGACACTCCCGGACTGTCCGAAAGACTGCATACGCAACGCCCATCGGCTGAAAGCACCGTCTCGGGCAGTCTGGGACTGTCAGGATCGGATAATCGAAGAGGCCCAGTGTGTACACGTTATATAAGATGGGGAGCTATCGCGGTTTCGTGATGTCGCTTGAAATACAGGTGAAGCTGCGTGTGGCCCGAAAATGTTATGACCAATCGTGGAAGCGGATTGCAGAAATTGGAATCAAAACAGTTTGCAATTATTTTAACACGAAAGTGTTTTATTCCGGGGTCCACCAAGACTTCACTGACGTATTTCCGTCACGGAAATACGTCATAGAACATAATACAAAGAAAGAAACCAGAAGAAAAAATGTGGTTGATCCCTCTTATATAGGAATCGGTATAGAACACGAAAGTGAAACGTGTCTTCACAGAAGTAGTGTAATGTTTATTGCACATTGATATATAATGTCTATTGGTGTTTTGTGGCTAAAGCGCCCTTAGGCGTTGATGCACCCACGCTGACGCCTGGTGGCACGTCTCCTCCATCACGACTACCAACGTCGATGACCATGAGCAACCGTCGTGCATATGGAAGCTGCACTACGCTGCACACGCTAGCACAACGCGAAAGACGAAGCACGTAACTGACACACTAATACAACGCGCAAGACAAAGCACGTAACTGAATCGTCACCGAGTCAAATCAGCGCGTACAGCGCGTCGTAATTGCAGCCTCCGCGATCAACTTCAGAAACATTTTCAGAGCTAATTGCGGAGGCCACGCTCCGCTGTGCTGAGTACGGTGAACGCCACCTAGGTGGCGTTGGTAGTGCTTCTTGATGCCAGCGTCCCTTCGAATGCTGGCATCGAGGCGTCGTAGTGCTGAGACCACCGAAGCGTTCACTGTCGGTGCGCGTTAAGGCCGGAATACATGGAGCGAATAACCGGCGTCCGAGCGAAGAACTTCGTCGGGCGGCGAACGTCCGACGGCCGGCGTCAAGAAATTTGCCGTCCGCAGCCGATCTGCCTGTCCAAACATTTTCGTCGGGCGAACGCCGCCGCCGGAAGCGTCTAGCGCGCAGCGGTGGACGACAGCCAATCAGGAGGCACTAGTTCCGGTCGCAATGCATGCTGGTGTTTCGCGCGCGCGCGCCTTTTCGCGTCGTCTGCAATCGCGTTGGTGTTGCCGTGTCTGCATGTCTCTGCACCGATTGAGTAGTTCCTAGTATGATCTCTCAGGAATCGCGTTGTATTTGTACATCCCATATCCGCTGATCTGCGAGGAAACAGACAAGCAGTGCAAGCTCTCTACAACAACCTTCAACAGAAATCTTCTGATCTCAGAGGCCACATGCTGTCGTCATGCCTATCTCCCGACTTCCCCGATAGATGACGTTGGCATCGGATATTTCTTTCGCTAGGCTTAGACGCGTTCGAAACGAGAAGCGATCTCGAAAACTACTCAAGGTTATCCATAATACTCTGTCGTCGAAGCGGCCTGAGACTAAGCGAAAGCCGTTTACGCAGTCATTTGCTTCCAACTAAGTGAATTCTACAAGGACAACGCCAAATTCAGTTCGAAGCGGGCGGCCGGGACCGCCGCCAACACGGCGGCCAACGCGCGGCGGCGTTCGCCGCATGTATTGCAACACAGCAAACATCCTGCGTCGTGTCGCCGCGTCGTTACTTGACGCGTGAAGTTCGTCGAGAAAGTTCGCTCCATGTATCCCGGGCTTTAGTGTCATAATGCAGTACTTCTCTTTTCTGCTCGTAGGCGGCGGCACCGCCCCGAGCAAGAGCGCGGGTACACGGAGGAGTGTTAGATATATAAGGCGCGTCTGTGTAGCTCTCTGCGAATGCGTTTGTGGCGCAATGGGTTAAACGCTCGGCGATCTATCGTCGCGGACCGAGAGGTCATGGGTTCGATTCCCAAATTTTGCATGTTTGTGGAACTTTTTCTTCTGGTTTCTTTCTTTGTATTATGTTCTATGACGTATTTCCGTGACGGAAATACGTCAGTGAAGTCTTGGTGGACCCCGGAATAAAACACTTTCGTGTTAAAAAGTTCCACAAACATGCAAAATTTGGGAATCGAACCCACGACCTCTCGGTCCGCGACGATAGATCGCCGAGCGTTTAACCCATTGCGCCACAAACGCATTCGCAGAGAGCTACACAGACGCGCCTTATATATATCTAACACTCCTCCGTGTACCCGCGCTCTTGCTCGGGGCGGTGCCGCCGCCTACGAGCAGAAAAGAGAAGTACTGCATTATGACACTAAAGCCCGGGATACATGGAGCGAACTTTCTCGACGAACTTCACGCGTCAAGTAACGACGCGGCGACACGACGCAGGATGTTTGCTGTGTTGCAATACATGCGGCGAACGCCGCCGCGCGTTGGCCGCCGTGTTGGCGGCGGTCCCGGCCGCCCGCTTCGAACTGAATTTGGCGTTGTCCTTGTAGAATTCACTTACTTGGAAGCAAATGACTGCGTAAACGGCTTTCGCTTAGTCTCAGGCCGCTTCGACGACAGAGTATTATGGATAACCTTGAGTAGTTTTCGAGATCGCTTCTCGTTTCGAACGCGTCTAAGCCTAGCGAAAGAAATATCCGATGCCAACGTCATCTATCGGGGAAGTCGGGAGATAGGCATGACGACAGCATGTGGCCTCTGAGATCAGAAGATTACTGTTGAAGGTTGTTGTAGAGAGCTTGCACTGCTTGTCTGTTTCCTCGCAGATCAGCGGATATGGGATGTACAAATACAACGCGATTCCTGAGAGATCATACTAGGAACTACTCAATCGGTGCAGAGACATGCAGACACGGCAACACCAACGCGATTGCAGACGACGCGAAAAGGCGCGCGCGCGCGAAACACCAGCATGCATTGCGACCGGAACTAGTGCCTCCTGATTGGCTGTCGTCCACCGCTGCGCGCTAGACGCTTCCGGCGGCGGCGTTCGCCCGACGAAAATGTTTGGACAGGCAGATCGGCTGCGGACGGCAAATTTCTTGACGCCGGCCGTCGGACGTTCGCCGCCCGACGAAGTTCTTCGCTCGGACGCCGGTTATTCGCTCCATGTATTCCGGCCTTAACGCGCACCGACAGTGAACGCTTCGGTGGTCTCAGCACTACGACGCCTCGATGCCAGCATTCGAAGGGACGCTGGCATCAAGAAGCACTACCAACGCCACCTAGGTGGCGTTCACCGTACTCAGCACAGCGGAGCGTGGCCTCCGCAATTAGCTCTGAAAATGTTTCTGAAGTTGATCGCGGAGGCTGCAATTACGACGCGCTGTACGCGCTGATTTGACTCGGTGACGATTCAGTTACGTGCTTTGTCTTGCGCGTTGTATTAGTGTGTCAGTTACGTGCTTCGTCTTTCGCGTTGTGCTAGCGTGTGCAGCGTAGTGCAGCTTCCATATGCACGACGGTTGCTCATGGTCATCGACGTTGGTAGTCGTGATGGAGGAGACGTGCCACCAGGCGTCAGCGTGGGTGCATCAACGCCTAAGGGCGCTTTAGCCACAAAACACCAATAGACATTATATATCAATGTGCAATAAACATTACACTACTTCTGTGAAGACACGTTTCACTTTCGTGTTCTATACCGATTCCTATATAAGAGGGATCAACCACATTTTTTTATGTTATAGCGCCCTAGGTTAGCCAACTGTCCATACTCGGGTTACCTTCACTGTATTTTCTTTAGTTTTGTCTCTTTCTCTTTGTGTGTGATGAGCCCTTGTAAGGGATCACGGGAGACGCCCAGGGACCCGCTAAACTCACCAGGATGGCGGAAACCGATGTTCTTTCAGGATACGGCGCCTTTGCTGGGCGATGTGTCCTTCCAAGTCGACCTTTTCGTCCTGTCGCTCCTCGCCTTCCACGTCCGCCTGCATTCTCGTTGTTCCTCTGCGGCGATTCAGCACTGCTAGTCGCACGAGAGCACTTCTTCTTCTGCTTCAGCCGCTGTCCAAACATTTCTTACGGAATCCAACCGAATGCCGTACTAAACTCTTTTCTTGTTTTCGTACTTTTAAATTAATTATTACTCATTCAATATGGCTTTCTTGTTGTTGTTGTTTAACAGATATTTCTACACTATTCATTGCTAATTCCATAGATATTTGGTAATTTATGTCTCATAATAAATTGGAATATTCCACCCATTTTTTGTTCAATCCCCCATCATGGGTAGGAGCCACAGACGTGATAGGCAACAACAACAAAGAGAGCACGGTTTCTCAGAGTTCATCGCTCAGCTCAAGGCTGTCCAGAGGGCCCGGACCGTCGCTGAAGGACTCTGTCTACCGGCCCCGACTTGGGTGGAGCCACCGGATAGATTGGCGCGGCCTCCAGCCACGCATTAATTCTTTCTTCTCACAGCCAGCCACACTTACACACATGCTTTGGGACTCCACACAACAATACCCCGACATTAACCCCACGACCCTCTCGTCGAGATGGCACGCTGCCCTGCGTAGCTCCAACCTCGACGACCAACTCTGGGCGACCCAGCAAGCCTGCGAGGCGGCCACGTGGGAGGCCTAGGCCCAGCCACCACCTCTTGCTGGCTTTAATAAAGTTTATTCAGTCAGTCAGGACCTAAATAAAGTTCGTACTCACTCACGGTTTCTCCATTTTGTTTTGTTTGGTTTGGTGCCTATGGCTATTGCTCAACCCACTACTGGGGTAGGCCATGGCAGTAGATAAAAAGGGTAGAAAACGTAAATGGAATGTTGCAAAACATAAATTACATAATAAATGAATACTAACCGGTAGTGCAAATTTGCCGGCTATATTATTTTAAAACTGGAAAAGGGTTTTTTTCATGTTGCGTAATATAAAATGAGAACATTAACATGGCAGCCTGTGTGTTTCATTTACAAAATGAAATATGGCGTCAGAACATTCCCATTGCTGCATCCTAGTGCCTACGCCATGAGAGGCAGCATCACAGTAAGCGTAACGACCAATCCAGGTTGGCGAAGGGGTCCTTCTATATATGTACCACAATGGCGACTCAGGGAAGGCAGCGGACGGCCATGGTGTTTGCTTCGCGGCCAGGTTGCGAGGCGAGATAACTGGCCAAATATGCTTACGCACGCCAAAGAGCTTGTCGGTTGCGTGCTAGTTCAAGGACCGGCAGTTGCATCCCTCTGAGCGCGGAATCAACCTGAAAAAAGCCCAAATTCTTCCGCTTTCTGTGTGACCCGCACCAGAGAGATAAGTGGGAGGCCCAGGTGAAGCGGGACCACTCAAGGGCGACCGACACATCTATTCACTGCATGGAGAGATGATAAAGCATGTTTCTGTTCTGGCCTGTTCGTGACGCCTGCTACGAAAGTGTTTATTATATATAACAGTAGTAGTAGTAGTAGTAGTAGAAAACTTTATTTGATGTTTGAAACCAAGTCCCAGAGGGTGGAGCCCTCAGTCCAGGGCCCCATTTGCTGCTGCTATCCGGCTGGCCCAGTCGATCAGGCATCGCTGGTCGTCGAAGGCTGTGCTGGAAAGAGCGGCTTCCCACTGGGATGGGGAGGGGTTGGGTATTCTAGGTAAGCCGGGTGGTTTGGAGCATTCCCACGTAGAATGGTAGAGGGGTGACTATCATAGAAAGGACATTTGTCGGGGTACTGGCTAGGGTAAAAAGTGTGGCGGAGAGAAAGGCTGGGGAAGGTATTAGTTTGGAGCTGGCGCCAAGCGGCTGCATCTGCACGGTTTAGCTTCACGTGTGGTGGAGGGAATGTTCTACGGGATAGTCTGTGGTGTTGTAGTATATGCGTGTATGTAAGCGGTATCGTTTACACCTTGTCTCGGTTGGACTGGTCTTCCACCGGTGCCTGGAGGGTTACGCCTCGGGCTGTCGCATGAACGCGCTCATTGCCAGGGAAATATGCATGCCCTGGTGTCCAGACTAGGAGAACTAGCGGAATGTTTTGTATTTTGTGTAGATTTTTATGAGCGATCGGTGAAATCCGTCCTTGTGCGTAGTTTCGACATGCTTGCTGGGAATCTGTAAGAATATGTATGATCTTATCTGGGGGTTGAGCGCTGATGGCGAGGGCTATGGCACATTCTTCCGCTTCCGCGCAGTTGTCAGTGCGTATTGTGGCTGATAATAGTGCTTCGCCCCTCCAGTCCGCCACCGCTACCACTTTGGCTGTAATGTCGGGGTAGCACGCGGCGACTGTATGGAAGGTGTCGAGGTCGTTGCCGTATGCTCGGTGCAGTGCCATTGCACGTGCAGCGCGCCTGCCTTTATGGTGTTCTGGGTGCATATTCCGAGGTATGGGGGCCACTGTAATGTTTTCTTTGGTGTTTGGGGCGATTGACAGGGGCTCTCGTTGGGCAAACTCTGATGATGGGTAACGTAATTGTCTGAGCACGTGCCTTCCTGTCGATGTACGTTTCAGTCGTTCGATCTGACCGACTTTCTGTGCTTCGATTAATTCGGCCATGGTGTTATGCAAACCAAGCTGTAATAGTCTGGCTGGTGAAGTAAGTGTAGATAGGAAGGCCTGTCGCCGTTTTCACCGCTGTTCGTATAAGTGTTTCTAGCTGGTTTGTTTGGTTTTGGGTGTGTCGGTGGTAAGGTACGTGATAGGTAATGCGGCTTACGATTACAGCGTGTATGATGCACATGACGTCGGATTCCTTTAGGCCGTGGCGGCGGTTCGTGACCCGCCGGATCATGTGCACTACTTGATTAATCTGTTTCTTTAGTAGCGTCAAGGTATATGTCGCTTTCGCATTAGACACAACGGGCACTTAAAGGTCCTTGAAACAAAAAGACAACTACCGGAAAAGCGTTCACACGAAGTGACACACTACAAAGGTGTATCTCCTTTCTGGTAAATGTCCCTTGCGGAACGGAATATATCCGAACTACTTTAAGGGACCGATCCATGCGTCATAAAGAACGCATCTGCCAGAGACGCCATGGCGCAGTCAGCCGCCACAGCCAAACGAACGCACCGTCACAAAAATGCGGGTGGGCGGGCGGGCAGGTAAGGCTGACCTACATGGAGCGAACTTTCCTGACAATTTGTCGGCGACGAATTGCGTTCGTCGAAATGCCGACGGCTGGACATGCGAGAAGCCTTAATACTCACACACGCTCAAGCGCTCAAACAGGGCTCAGACATGTGTATTAACGCTCCTTAGTACACGTTAGGATACCTGATAACATCGACACCATTCCGGGTGGGTCCGCGGACAACGTTCAGTGGTAATGAAGGGAAAGCTTCCGGCACGTTGCTGCTGCACATGTGTTCCCGCTCCAAGTCGATTTGACAGTGCTTTTCGTTGATTGGAACAGACGCTGAATCGACGCACGTTCATGTGCGACGGTTTCGCGTTTGCTCAGACGCGGAAGGGAAAAGCCTCAAAATAAGTATGCTTTTAGACTCAGTGGTGTGTTCTGTGTTATTTAAAGGGACGGGCAACCGCTCGGAACATGAATTGAGATAACCCCACTGATAGAAAGATCGTCTATCGTATTATCTAGAACGGGCCCTGTTTTTCTCATTAAACGTGGATTTATATTTTTAATTCTTCACTAAAAGTCGCCAAAAATAACCTTTGCCGCCCCATGCGGCAAAAACATGAACCTAGTTATGAGGTCTACCACGTGACCTTCTACTAAAGTACGTGGTCCCTGGTCTTTTTATTAATAATGAAATGCAGTAACATTCTTTCTATTTTAAGTTTTTGCTAACTTACAATGTGCAGATAAGCCTTCGTTTGCAGTGAGCAGAATAGTGGCGCTGCCTTCGCCTTTGTTTTCGATGAGTTGGCTTGGCTCGTCTATTGACAGAATAACGACGCCGGGGGCCATCCAGCCATGACGTAGACGTGTACTTGGGAAAAAAACGCATTACAACTATAATAAAGGTCTGTACAACAACGCAAACTTATTGTACCAGTCTATTTAGCATGAAAAGTGGTTGGAAAGGTGGCAATATAGGCGGTTAACCACAGTTGCACTCCTTCCAGTGAAAGCAGGACGATGGGCGGCTTTCATAATTTTCGAGGCGGGCTATCGGCATCGCTATCACTTCTCAGTGTTGCTGGAGGAGGGACTCTTATTTTTTTAGAGGCTGCTAAGATGGAAAAATTCTGCTTACAAAATATGCACACGCTTTTGGAAGTAACCGCTACAGGTGTAAACACTACTGAGGGTGAGCTTTTCGTTGCGCCATAAAAAACTGGGTCCATAAAAATCGGTTGTCAGTCCCTTTAATTGTTGCTAATAAGATGTTTATGTTTTCTTTCTCTTCCACAGCCTACACTAACCTGAATTTCAACGTGAGACTCTTTTCCGAAGCGCTCTCACTTCTGCGCGCTTTGCCTCCGTAGCATTCACTTCATTGCCACAGGAAGTTGTCCGCGAGTATAGATGGGTACCTAGGTATACGCTATGTTAAAGCAGAGCGACATTGTAATGCCTTCATCATCGGCCCACGTCGAACATGCTTTAACGTTTATTCGGCGAAGTACAAATGCCAGCGTCGCTTAAAGATAGAAACATGACATAGACATAGCTTCTTCACAGAAGTCGTCCCAGCCTATATTTCTCTACCTCACGCCTGGACAGTGCCTATCAAGAAAGGAGCAATCGGCATGTTGCACACACTGCATCGAAGGGGACGGACTGTAAACTAGATGTAGATGTAGATGTAGAGCCTTGGAGTTACTGGCACATACCCACTCTGGGGGATTGGCCAAGAACTGGGTAGTTTGAAATAACAATCAGAAAGGAGATGTATAAAACAATACAAACATAAATGTGGGAATATATACGCATCTGAGAATGAATAATTAGAATATATGAAATGATTTGAATAGAATAAAGGAATAAATTATGACTAAAAAAAGAAGTAGACAGCTAGTCATCAAATTTCTAAAAATATTTCGGAACCCTCAGCCCTGATTTTGTCATCTAAATCTTTCTGACCCTGTAATGTAATTCTGGATGGCATCGACAACCTTCCCGTCGCTGTGCCCAAGGGTAGAGGCCCCCAATGATAGTAAATTTTCAACATTTAATTCTAATCTAAGAAGGCGGAACGGTGTTTCTAAGGTTTTTTTACGCAATTCAGAATATCTTTGACAGACAATGAGAAAATGATGTAATGTTTCATGTTGTCCACAATAGGGACAAATAGGTGAGGGAGCCACACCAGCTCTGCGTAGGTAAAAATTTAAAAATGGAATTCTGCAGCGTAGTCTAGTGATTGCGACTTCAAGTGATCGCGTTTGACAGAGTTTTCTATTCCAATATTGCGACAAGTGCTGAAAATCTGACGAGTTTGTTAAAGAAGGGGCGTGAAATTCACGCAGCATGATTTTTCTCCGAAATCTAGCCCCTATGATGAAAGCAGAAATCGGTAGGATATCAATTACCGGGCCATTCAGGGACGCTTTCGCCAACAAATCTGCCATTTCGTTTAGAAATAGGCCCTTATGCCCTGGTACCCACACCAATCTAATCAAACCTAAGTGAGGGGGCACTAACGATCTGAAAGCTCGCAAAACCGGGGAATTATCCGAAGCTGTCAGGAGAAACACAGAGATAAAGAATCTGTCACGATCACTGTGTAACGTGTTGATGTATTGAGTTTACGTAGGGCTAGAACGACGGCTAAAAATTCCGCTAGAAAGATCGGTACGAAGTCTGGGAGGCGAAGAGAGAACGACCAATCAAGAATAGGAGAAAATATTCCAATTCCAGATTTTTCTTCATATTGAGAAGCGTCAGTGGCAATAACTGTCTCGA
Organism: Dermacentor silvarum; assembly: GCF_013339745.2. Lineage (NCBI taxonomy): Eukaryota > Metazoa > Arthropoda > Arachnida > Ixodida > Ixodidae > Dermacentor > Dermacentor silvarum. Next base: position 127,643,757 of record NC_051156.1, on the reverse strand, counting down.
TTGGAACGTGCAAAAAGTAATCATTTAATAATGAGCTTAGCATGCGGTAAGATAATGCCTTTGCATTTTTAGGGAAAATATCATCATACTGAATATTAATGGAATTGGTGTTGTAAACAGCAGGACTCACCTCACGAATTTGTATGTTTAATTGATCTAGGAGAGTTTGAATAAAAATAATTTATGGTGTGTGGAATCGCGGCCAGTACACGCCGAAAAACAATTCCGGCTGGGAGATAAAAACTGTTTGCGAACGCCTTATAGGGGATTCATATAGTCTTAAATATGACTGCACAGCTAATAATCGAAACTTCGTAACAAGAGATGACATCCTAGCTTCCAGATGTAAAACTTCATTTGCTACAAATTTAGGTAGCCGTAAACATTGTCGCAAGGCCTGCCTCTCCAGAAGAACAAGGGGGCGAAGTTTATATGCAGGAGCTCCAGAGTACAGTACGCATCCAAATTCCAATAACGGTCGAACATACATGCGGTATATTGTTAAAAGCGTTGCTCTTCGCATTCCTGATCGACTATTGCTCAGCCTACGCAGCAAGCCAACCGCACGAGCCCCTTTTGTTGCAATATAGTCGATGTGTGCTTTCCAAGACAGTGAACCGTCATATATCACGCCAAGATACTTGACTGTCTCTACTTGTGGGATAATATTTATATGATAAGAGAGAGAAATATATATGGGGTCCTTTAATGGAAACGCTAGCACTGAGCATTTGTTAACGTTGAGACAGAGATGCATCACATCAAGCCATCTTTCTGTAGCAGGCAAGTATGTCTGTAATACTTTATAAAGTTTTTGGATGTCATTTGCCGATGAAAAAACGCTATGTCATCAGCGTACACATAAGTATGTACATCATCATGACATGGGATGGAACTCATTAGAATATTAAATAAGACTGGAGAAAGTACTGCCCCTTGTGGAACGCCTCTTCACTGCGTGTACCTAGCCGAAGAAATGCCGCTTTGGAAGCAATAAAATTCTCTTTTCCTTAAAAATTCTTAAATCCATACTTGAAGGTATTTTGGAAGGTTAATCTTCTGAAGCTGATTGATCGATATCACATGTTAAACACTGTCATATGCTTTTGAGATATCACAAAACCACAAAACGACCGACCACATAATTGTGGTCGGTCGTTTGCAAGGTCGGTCGTTTTCTGATTCCTTGCAACATAATTGCAAGGAATCAGAAAAGAATTTTCCATACACCTCTTTCTCTTCCCTCTCTTGTGGCGCCAACCGGGCGTCACAAGAGAGGGATACGGCCGCATCTGTGGAGCCTGTACCTTTACAATACCACGCCATATTAAAACAGCACAGATTGAACAGACGACAATACCCACCACCGCACAAGACCCTCTCACGCGAAGACGCAGTAGCATGGCGACAATTACAAACCAACACATACCCCCATTTAAGCAGATTACACGCAATACACCCTGCACTGTACTCGTACAAATGCCCCCTTTGTAACAACTACGCTTCCCTATATCACACCACATGGGCATGCCCCAATATACAGGTAGCCCCACATACACCCAACCCCACACCCGAGCAGTGGGAAGCCGTGCTGACTAGCTCGGACCCTCGTGACCAGCAACAACTGGTGTGGCGGGCCCGGGAGACAGCAAAAGCCGCAGGAGCTTTGGACTGAGGGCACCTCCCAAAACAAGCAGGAAGACGCCTGCTTGTTTTTTTTTTCTTAATAAATGTTTTTCCTCCTCCTCCTCCTTCCATAGAACTAGATAGACGGCGAGATCTCGGGTAATGAGGCTAAGAGATGTTATTTATCACATAATCGTCAGCAAAAATTGTCATTATATCTAGGCTTACATTATAGTCAATAAATACATCGCCCTAAAGAAAGCGCTCCCTGTACGATGACGTGTCACTTGCTTTAACCAGCACAGCTGTGGGAGCACTGTACCTTCGCTTCTATGATGCGCTAAAAAGCGGATTGAGCTAACAAGAGTTGGAATTAACGAGAGCAAAGACAATTCATGTGGTGAGTCAATGTCTCTCAGTTCATACATAGCGATATTCTTCAGAATGTCCTACAACTGTATGTAACATCATGACAACCACTGAAACTAACACGCAGGAATCTATAACAGGTAAGTGGCTACGTAGGACGAAGTGAAAATTCACACTGTTTAATAAATAATACTTACTTGCGTGCAGGTCTCCTATTGCTAATGGGTACACAATAGACAACGCTAACCTCCACATTTTCATAAAACTCGCCTCTGCCTGCAGCAACGGAAGGAAAATTTTCACGAATGTTAAGCTGGAAGTACTTCAGCACTCACTCGAGCGGCCATCGACGGTGCATACTTAAAATGACAATGCGTTGTGGGTTTTTATCAGCAACAAAAACATAACAGCGAAAACCGATACATATATAGAGTACTAGATACTGCAGGACAGATAATCAAGAAGCAGATTATTCAACCCTTCGAAGGCTTCCATATCCACATTTAAGTCTATCTACGGCAGATAGGAGACCAAGTTAAATGTGCTCAGGTTGTCTCGGGCACTGTAGAAGTGCTGCATCATTAAAAACAGCTCCGAATGGCCAGCACAGCCATTCTGATAGTTATCAAAGTCAACGTCATATAGCATCACGCATAGGTCCTCCTTCGACCCAAAATACGACATCTTTTCCCTTAGCGTACCGACATCATCGTAAGCGATCATTACATCGAGAGGCGGACCAGTTCGCTTCACAATGCAACCCGAGACAATTGGCACGCGTATGTTGAACTTGGCTTGCGAGTTGCACACCTCGAACATAGCCATGTATCCAGTAGTCGCGGACGCGGGCTGCGCTGCTGCCGGCTTGCTTATGTTGTCACCCTGTCGGGCGTGCAACGCCAGCGAGAAGCTCACGCAAAGACCCTCGAATGGATCCAACGGTGGCGAAGCCGCCCTGAGGGCAGGTTCCTGAAATACAGCTCTCAAGAGAGCCTCCTGCGATTGGAAGACGGGAACAGAGTTGGCGCAATAACTGGCGAAGGTGTCACTTTGAAGATGGTGGTGGGTGTTGAAGAAGGTCAGATTCAGGTAGCTCCGAAGTGCGCGAAAGAACTCCATCTCGGATTTCTCCTGAGGGTCCACCATGGCGGCAACTTTGAACGGGACGCTGGGCACGTTGAGGGATACGAGCCGCCTCACGCTGCTGACAAAGTCGCTCAGCTGTGGCACACCACCGCCGTAGAAGTCCTCACAGTCGCGACTATTAGGCAACCAGTGTAGAGTGATGCCGGAAAGATTGTAGAGAGTGGTTGCGCTGAACAGGGCCTGCACCAGTCGTTGGCGAGTGATTGGGTCTCTTCCCACCTTGTAGAAGTCGGCGCTGTCTTCGCGGAAGCCACCCAATGCGAGCAAGACTTCTACATGTACCTTCTGGTCGCGTGCAGCGAATCTAATTGCACCCAGCCCATACGTTTTGTCGAAATTCTCGGCCCTGCTTTTCAGAACTCCGCCGGGTAACCTCCACGACCAGTAGACTACACTCGGGCACATGGCCAACGGAAGATGTAGTGGAAGAAAGCGAACACGGGGAAGGCGAGTGACGTTGTAGAGGCAGTAGATAGGCTGAGGGCCACCCGCGGGAGCCGCAGGCAGGTAAGCTGGTGGAGCAGCGTTCGCTACGGTCGTAGCGTCGTAGTGACTCGGGCTCTCTTTTACGCAGTCCTTCTCAATCTTCTCACGCGCATTTTCCGTAGATTTGACCGTGGTAGAAGAAGTCGTTGACGTCGTTAAGGGAGACGTCGATGTGATTCGGCTTGTCGATAGCGTCGTGCTAGGCGTAAGTGCTGTATCGTTGGCACCCACAAAGGCGGCTTCGATATTGGCCTTGATGTAAGGAAACATGAAGTACAGCAGAGGAGCAAGTACCACTACTGCCACCAAGGCAATGCAGCAGGCACATTTTCCGGGACAGCAGCGTCGGGAACGGCGCCGGTGAGGTCCATCGTAGTAGTCAGATGAAGAGTTCGATTGGTCAGCCTCGTCTCCTTGTTCTCTTCCACCGTCGTCAGGGGCCTCCTGGTAGTCGGGGCCCGTGCGATAATCAGTACCCTCTTGGTATTCAGGGCCCATCTGGTTGTCAGGGGCGTGCTGGTCGTCATAGTCTCCATCACTGGCGTGCCCGGCAGTTTCACCCTTTGTAACAGCTCGTCGACGCGAGTCTGGTGGCGTTGGGGAAGCCGTTCCTCGAAGCCGTCGGCCACTTGACGCGTTGGGATCTCGGTGCCGCGTCTTACCGTGGCCTCCCCCATGGGCTTGCATAGGGATTGCCGCTGCCTCGTTCACTTTCGCTGCCTGGTGGCTGACAATAATATTCCAAGAATACCCCTCACCTGCTGTTTAGGGGAGAATACGCCTTGTTGCAATTAGGTGATCGTTATACAGCAGCTTTTTTTAGTCGTGGTGGCCAAAGACAGGGAATTTTCCGAAGCAGTAGCAGCGGTGCAATATGGAGCGTCGCGCGCCTCGAGACATTTATCTGTTCGAGCTCCTCATGTCAATGATTACTATGCGAATGTACAGAAACGATAATTGCTCGGGTTAAATAACACAGAAACGGATTCTAAGCTTGAATCATTGTATTTAGCAGCTATGTAAAATCGTCATTTTCAAAGAGAATTAAGAAAATTTTCGCTAACGTTATTTCTACGCCTGCGAGCACAGGAACAAAGTAGAAGAAGTGGTTGATGAAAGAGAGTTGCAGCATTATTGCAGCTTTTCTACGTACCATGCATTTCGTCTAAAATAGGCTTTTGCGGTGTGTTTTCTGTTGAATTTATAGAAAATGGCAATCTTTGTTATAAAAACAAAGCCAACATAAGGTTCTTGAAAGTTCTTTTCACGATGGTACCTGGCCAATTTGCCGTCGTAGATAAGCAGCCAAGGAAGCGTCACGTCAGGGGTCCAGCTCTGCAAAGCAACCTCTTCTGATGCCGCTTTCCAAAAATTTCCAGTTACAGTATCTCAGGAAATGCGCGCGGAATAGACAGCGCTCCATACGTGGCTTGTTTAATGGTAGGTTTCAATGCGGCTGGCCACGGGAGCTTCCGCCACTTTCTCAAACCCGTTTGGTTCGCTTTCACCAAAGCAGGTCGCACCAAGCTAGAAGCACTGGGCATCAATTCACCCACTCAGGTCGCGAGCAAGTGATCACTACCACCAGAATGGCAGCAGGATATCATCACTCGCCCGTTGCCACGTAATATGCACCCCGTCCACCACGAAAACAGGAGGGCTGCCAGAGCCAAAGCCTACGACAAGTATTCGGATCACGCAGGTGCCTTCTTTGTAGATGCCGCCGGACCCCTGCACAACCGCTCCACGGCAGCCGTTGTACACAGGGGACAGGTGGTAGACTGCATCTCGGCCACCGGAATAGACATCACAGCCATGGAAGAGGCCGGTATAGCCTTAGCCATGCGTAATCCAAGAGCCACCTTTGTCCTCGCGGATTCCCAGGCTGCGTATTGCAATTTCGCAAGAGGTCAAGTCGGCCACCTCGCACACTCAATACTGCAACAGGTTGCGGCCAATCGTCAATACGGTCAGTGGAAACGGCTGCTGTGGGTACCAGGGCACGCGGGAGTTTGAGGCAATGAGATTGCTCATGCCTCCGCCCGAGAACTTCTACACCGGGACTCCGCCAATTCCTCCACAGCACAACTTCTCGCTGACCAGGACGATCCTCAGCCCCTTCTTTCATATTCTGAGATCCTACAACACCTCCGGCTGAGTAGACGAACTTTACCCCCGCCTGATCCCAAATTAGATAAGGCAACGCAGGTAGCATGGAGACGCTTACAGACATTGTCCTTTCCAAATCCTTATGTATTATCAAAGATAGATTCTATGACATACAATCCGCAATGCAAATTCTGTCCCCAGACGGCCACGTTATACCACATGGTCTGGGCGTGCCAACAGAATCTGCAAATATCGGCCAATCATAATCCGACGACAGTCGAGTGGGAGGCGGCCCTGTCCAGCTCGGACTGAGAACAACAACAAGCCCTGGTCAACCGAGCCAGGATGGCAGCAAAAGCCAATGGTCTTCCGGACTAGGAGGTCCGACCAAAAAAGGCTATTATTTTTCAATAATAAATGTTTTATTCTCTCTTTCGGCCCACCGTTTTAATGCAATTGGCATTCTTTGCCCACTTCAGCCGTTCTTGAGTCTATCTATCTATCCATCTTTTTTAGCCGACTCAGGGGCCCAAGTTTTCTGCCAGCTTCCCAAGTAACGCAAAATGTTGCCATAACGTTCTCTGAATGTGCACAAATGTCGGCGTATAACGTTGCCTACATGCTGCTAATGTCCTCTTTTTTGATCGCCACACAACGTTGGGTCGTAACGTTGTGGCAGCGTTGAGCAGCACATTCACGACGTTAACATAACGTTAACAGAACTTCCTGGCAACGTAATGTGGATGTTGCCTTTGTCACTTGAGCTTTCAGGCAACGTACGTATGTGACGTTCAAGCAACACTCAACTGACATTGCAGAATATTTGTAGACATGCATAACAGCAGTGCTGTCAGCATAACACGGCTGACAGCACCGCAAACCCTTAAATTTATATTTGCTTGACAGATAATTTACTCTAGTAGTTTTCATGTTGCATATGCATGAAAATGTGAAACAAGAATTAGTGAAAAACAGCGTTTATTACGTATATATCTTGTGTAGCTTACCAAGATATCTGTGTACCTTACCTTGTGGTAAGGTACACTATACACGTAAAATAATGCTGTTTTCACCAGTTCTTGTTTACATTTTCATGCATATACGACATGAAAACTACTAGAATGCATTATCTGTCAAACAAATATAAATTTAAGGGTTTGCGGTGCTGTCAGCCGTGTAATGCTGACAGCGCTGCTGTACGGGCAGCTCATCTGTCTTGCACTATATATAGTACCAACGCGCCCTAAGGCAGAATCTTTAAAGTGTTTCACATGGTGGTTTGCCTGACTTGTCTTGCTGTTGTCCATAGCACAGCATATAAATGCTAACTGCAAGTAAAAGTGCACAATGCAAAGCTGCGAAGTGGTTCATAAGAACAATTTTTCATTTTGGCTATAACAGCAAGAGAAGCAGCATGCACGTCCAATGTGCAGAGGTTCTCGTATAAAGGTTCTCGCAGCAGGAAAGTAAACATATTCCACAAATGTTCCTTTCTTTAAACATATCATTTAAGCTTAGACCACAGAAAAAAATCAGTCTTTGCTTCCGACTTACTGCTCTAAAAATCATGTGTCGGTAGCTGCATGTGCTTTCAAGAAATTGTATAATAGCCAACATCAGCTGCTAAGACCAAACGCTAGTATGTAGGAATTGTTTGTGCAGGAGGAATGTGGTGGTTGAATATGCACCCATGAATATGCATTGGTCCACCTTAAATAATAGTGAATGCCATAGACAAACCTGGTTATAATCTCAAACCATGCATTTATTTGCTGTCTGCTTACATCATCCTGGCAAACAAATGACACATAACAGTAACTTAAACACTGATAACACACTGATAACACACTTAAATATATTTTCTATTAAACACCAAGGTCTTCTATCGCATATTAAGACTCTACTAACAGCTACAACTATAACACAATATATTTTGCTTTCCCATGTAGGTCAGACTTCGAAATCTTTTGCTTTGTGTCGAGTTCCCTTATTTCAATGGCAGAACACAATTTATACTTCTTAATAACAGCACAAATACTGTCCTCCATCACTTTGTAATGTACAACACAACACAGTAACACTGCGGTTGGATACTATCTCCTGCCAAGCATCCAGCCGGTCTTTTTGCCTAAGCTTGCAGACATGGCAGCAAGTGTGAAGTAGTCAACACAGCCCAAGGCGTAGAGTAACAGAAAGTCATCCAAGCACTGACTGCCAGCCATCACTTTTGCAGAGGATGGCCAGCAGCACAAGTGATGCACACATGCCTCCCTCGGTAGCTTCACTTGCATCCAGACCTCACTGGTTTCCAAGTCAATAATGCGGTAACCTGCAGAGACATCAATTACATCTAACTATAAAGTGCCATCTGAAACACTGAAGTAAGCCATGTTTACTGTGAAAACAGGCTATAAAAATGCTTACAAACAACTTAAGCTTCGCATAACTGTGAAACAAACAACAGTGACTTTACACAGGAGAATAATGCAAAACATCAAAAAGCAAATTTCAGTAAAACCTAACCATTATAGCTATAAGTTTGGACACAAGAGCAAGGAAAGCACAATAAACAATACCCACAACTTCCTTTATTGTGCTAAGCAGTTAAGACGTTAGTATCAATATATTCCTTTAACATAAAGCTTCCTTGCAATGCCACGGCTGCTTGTTACATCCAGTTCAGTCTTTGAAGAAAACAAAAATTAACAAATGATGTGAATGCTCTACCACGGTACCAAAACCACATTTCATTCGTGATGAAAGAAAGTTCCAATGAGTGAGTGATAAATTTGACTTGTTGGTACAACATATTGGTGAATTGCAGCGCAGATATTGACGAGAGAAAAGACGAGACAATAGACGTGTGCTGACTTCCAACAAAAAGCTTTATTTTCAGCGACCCATGTTTATAGCCGTCACTCATCACATTGCACACGCGCAATTCACACCCTTAGGTAGGTCAACTCTGTCTGATAAGTGTACAGATGCTGACACACATAGAGCCAAGTCGCGCAATCTTTTCAGCTTCAATAATTTCACGTGTTAGTTGATCACCGCTACTGCTGACAACAGTACACCGAGCAAACAATGGTTCACTGGCACATGAACTGCAACAACATGCAAGCCAACTGTCATGCACGTTTTTCTTGACATTATAGAGTGTTCTCTCAGCTGGTCATTGATACAGCGTCCTGTTTGGCCTATGTACTGTTTACCACGAGAAAGAGGGGTACAGTAATTCATGTTGCTAACATAGGTGACGAACGGATTTTTGTGCTTTTTGTTACACTTGTGTGCTGCCCTGAAACATTTCCTTTGATTACACAACTTTATAAGCTTCTGAGGTGCAAAGAAGACAACTTTAACTTTGGAACAATCTGCAGTTTTCATGATATTGTGAGACAGCTTATGAATGTATGGTATGACAGCCACTTTAAGTCAGTCAGATACTGGAGTGATCACATGGCAACCACTCGGTGCATGCGCTTTTCAGAGTAGAGGTCATGTGGTCACTGCATCTGACAGACATAAAACTGGCCGTCATACCCTACATTCATAAGCTCTCACAATATCAAGAAAATTGCATATCATTCTAAAGTTGTGTAATCAAAGACAATGTCAGCACGCCACACATATGCAACAAAACACCAAATTCCATTTGTCACCTGTGTTAGCAATGTGGTTTATTGTATCCCCCTTGTGGTAAACAGTATATAGGTCAAATGGGACACTGCATCAATCACCGGCTGAGAGAACACTCATACAATGTCAAGAAAAATGTGCGTGACAGTAGGCTTGAATGTCATTGCAGTTCGCGTGACTGTGAACCGTTGTTTGCTCAGTGTACCGTTTCCAGCAGAAGCGGTGATCAACTAACACGTAAAATAATTGAGGCTGAAAAGATTTCGCGACTTGGCTCTGTGTGTATCAGCACACCTTCTGTACACTTGTCAGACAGTTTACTTTCTTCCTAAGGGTGCGAATTGCGCATGTGCAATGCAGTGACTGACAGCTATAAACATGGGCTAGCAAAAATAAAGCTTTTTGTTAAAGAGTTGCCGCATGTCTCTCGTCTTAACTTTTGTGTTGTTGCCTACATCTGCACAGCAATTCAGTGCCTGAACGACCAGCTACAACTACGCTACAGGTGTTGCATATCGGGAGAAGGGTTGAATATTGCTCTACACTGCAAAAGTTGCCGTTGCTATCCGCGGATGACGAATACAGAAGTTCTGGCCTTGAAAAAACCAAATTAGAACGCGAGCTTTTGGAAGCGGTGTTAATCGAAAATTCTGGACCTGATAAGTAGGTTAGCGCCACTTCACAGGCACTTTTAAACAAAGAAATGCAACTCATGAGTAGCCACAAATAAGCTGGTTTGTTAATTCTGCTTTTGTTTCTTCTTAGGCTACCTAAACGCGAAAAACTTTGTCACTCGATTCAACCGCTCGGCCAAAACCAAGCATGAGAAGATGATTTTTTTCTCCTCAGGGGTACCACATTTCGAAAGATATGCATCAAATGCATCTGAAAAGTTAATCATTTCGGTGCAATACATGCATTGTTACAAACATTACAAAAACTTGAAAAAATGTGAATGATACTTACTACCCACAGCTTCCAATTTATCGGGGCTCAATGTCGGCTTCTCAACAGCATTGCCGTCCTTCAAGCATCGACAAGGAGCCCCTGTGATACTCCTACACCGAGCGCCAGGGCTCCCCACATCAGTTATGTCAGTTCTTTGCAGAACAGGGAATCCCGGCGATGGCACTGGAACAGGCCCCAGTTATCGTTGCCAATGTATACAACATTTCCTAGGTGTACCTGCAATAAAAGATGGCAGAGACACATTAAGACAGCTTGCGTGTGGGAACGTGAAAGCACCTTTAGTCAACCAAATGGCTGCAATGTGACGTGCACAGTGTGACACGCACTAGGCACACCTTAAGTCAGCCAGAACCAAAGAGCTGTCGTGGCGTAAGGGAAGCGTGCTCCTTTCACACTCCAGGTTCTATTCCTACCCAGTCTGCACAACTTTCTTATTAAAGCAATTAATTTGCTTTGTTTACATGAACCTACCTAAATTTCACATTACTCCAAGCGTTTTGATCTGCTTTTATTGCTTGTGCAATAGGCCATCGGTTTTATGTCAATAAGTGCTGGTAGCAAAAAGAAATATGTCTAACCGTGCGATAAATGTAACCGGAAATGGCAGGTACGTCCAGTGGCATTAGTGTGGGGGCTGCACACAAAATTATATAGCTTACCCTGTTTCAAATTTATTTTAAAGAGCAGTTTCAGTGAACCCAAGTAGAGTCTTTCAGCTTTTTGCAGTGCAGAAACAGGTACAGTTTGTGCCAGCCAACCAGATGAAGAGCTCTCCTAGTAACTGTCTCTAATCACTCTCTCAGCAATTAGTGGTAGCCAAAGTATAGCTTGTATCTCTACAACTGACACATGTCCCATTTCCTTAATGTGGTATTCGTCACTGATTTTGATGGTCAATTGGTTGCCATAGAGAAACAATCGAAATTTGGCGCGCAGCACCAGTCGTGTCAGTGCATTGTCAAGTGGCACGAACATATTTCTCCCTTGAGTGAATTATGGTGCTCTCCTGGGCACATGTTGAGGCACCAGCCAGTCTGCCCCATGTACATTTGACTGAATATATACATGATCAAAGGAACAGACTATGCTACCCCTGACGAACACAAGACAAATTGGGTTGCATCTTTACCTCAGCAAGCCTCAATTCTCATGTGGACTGCTATGCACGCACATTTCCAGCGAAAAATAAAGTAGGCAGGATATGCACGACAGTTCACAAGTGAATTCAGAAAAGCGAGCAGGCAAGGGAGGTTTGCTTGGTTAAAGATACCACCAAATTTGTCTAGTGTGTATGAGAGGCAGCTCACTGTATTTTTTTCACAACTGGTCAAATGTACACAGAGCAGACTGGCCGGTAACTAAATGTGCCAAATAAGTTCCCATATTTCACTCAAGAGACCAGCTTGCTCGTCCTGTTTGGCCGTGCATTGCCGCGATAGGACTTCAGGCTGAATTAAGATCATCTGTTTTCACCTACGGTGAAAAATTGACACGAGATCAGTGAGGCATACCACATAAACAAGACATGCGAGCCAGACCCCATGATCAATTCATGAAATAAAAGGCGTCCTTTCTAGATGACAAGTGATTGAAGTTAGTCTGCGCCCATATTTACTTTCCTTTTTACACAAATATCATTTATTGTGATTTTATGCCTTTATATTACAACTTACGCCTTCCCTCTGAACGAAATTGTGCACAACATAAGCACACATCCAGTGTTGCTATTTTTAATCCTTCCATCAAAATAAATGGTCAGTTAGCAGCAGTCATGTTGTATGGTACCCTTTTCCTCCCCATGTAAATTCTATCCTGAAAAGTTACATGAACTGACCGGCAAACTCGTACGTACACTACAAATTTCACCTAGAAAACATGGCTGGTTCTTAGAAAATGCACAAATACGGTGATAGGTATCTGTTGGCATACTGTAGCAATAGTAAGTGCCAGTTAGCTTCAACACTAGACAGTTTTAGTATAGCATATGCAACTAATAGCGTACGCCTATACGCTATAGTACAGCGTACGCTAAACAGCACACATTTATTAGTTTTAGTTGGCCTGCGAGATCTTCCGATCTCAGAGGCCATATGCCATCGTTGCACCTAACTCTCGACTTCACTGACAGGTGGCGCTGATATATGTCAGTTTCCCTCGTTAGGCTTCGTGTCGTTCGAAATGAGAAGCGATCTCGAAAACTCCACAAGGTTAACCATATTACACTGTTGTCAAAGCGGCCTGACGGTAAGCGAAAGTTGCTTACACAGTCATTTTCTACGAACGAAGCGAATTCTGCAAAAGCCACGCCAAATTCAATTCGAAGTGGGCAGCGGGGACCACCGCCATGTTTAACGTAAACTACACAAACCACGCACAGACGGTAATGCTAAATCTGAGAAATAGCATGCATACGCTAGAGGTCGGATAGCGTTCTGCACATGCGCAGTGATGACCCACTATTTTATATCGTACGCAATGACATAGCGTACGCTAAACTAAAACTGTCTACTGCTGCAATACTTCAGCTGTCAGGCATCTACAGTGCTTATGACACCACAGAAGTGTAAGTGCACAACAAAAACAAGTGGCGCATCAACCATAAATTTGACTAGAGAGTAGTGACAACATAGGCCGTTTCGTGTAGCTAAAACACTAGCCAATATGTAGAAAGTATATGCACAAGTATACATACCTATAGATATTTGCCTACCTAACTTAAAACTATGAGTTGCAGTGCATATGATGCTTATTCTAGACACTGGTATTTTTGACAAAAATACTCTTAGAATCAGATATAATGCTTTTTCAATTCATCCAGCCAGTAAATGAAGTCGTACACATATCATTATAATTTGGACTTGCAGGTTGAACATATTCTGACCTGAGCAGCGCCAAGCAGAATGAATAGACCGAATGCCCACTGTGCTGACCAAATACACAGGATGAAACAGAAAATATGGAAAGGGACCCCAAAGTATTAGAAATACTTCTTGACAGCTGTAGAATTAGGGCTTGTTGGTTGATTGTCACTATTAAAATTACACTAAAGCCAATAAGACTGTTCTGTATGGTGTAGTTGAAATCAAATTCATTTGACGAGCAACATTGCAATAACCAGCAAACATGGCAAGAGCAAGCAGACATGTGCGAAATAGTGTGCTTTTTTAATAATAGAGCATCAATACAATGAACTACCTACCAGTTAGCTATGTGTTCTATGCTGTATTGACTTGAAAAAAAGAGAAAAATAATGTAACTGGACATAGACTCGCAACTCCTACAATGCCTACTTGCATGAATGGGGATAGCTTGCCAAGAATATTAAAAAATGGGAGAGAAAAAAGCAGGCTTACTAGAAAACACTTCAGAACTGTAGTAACTGCAGCACAGTGAATACTGGCCTTAATGTATCATTTCAAGAAACTTGAGCTCATCAAATGTGTATTTTCCAGTGGCTGTTATTCTTGGAACAAGACAGAAATAATCGTGAATATGAATGTTAAACAATGGTAAGCACACTGTGTGCTTACACCTATGACATATCTGGCCCATTACACTTTGAATTCTTATATGCGCAGAAGCTGCACAAGAGTGTAGTGTAAACACTAAAAATTCGGAAATAAAATCCTACAGCATAGGAAACAGTTTCAAAACAAGAAAACCAAAATGAAAAGTAATAAATAGTGTGTACTAAGCAAAATTAAAATGTAACTTGCAGCCAAGCGATTGATGCAAGAAAAAATACTTAACATCAGGACATGTTAGGTCTACTTTTATATAGAACACAATAAGGTGTGCATAACAGCTATGAACACAAATAAACAGCAAGTTGCATAAATATTTGGCCTATTTAGTAAGCTGTGTTGACTAATGTCGTTTAACTTATCCACAAATGATACCAAGATGCTACTTTTTGGAACACGTACACTACATACATACCTGACCCGACCATCCAGATTATACGTTGCACTACGGCAGGCATAGCCAAGGGGTCTGGTGGCTCCTCCGTTATGTAGGCACTGTTATGGGTCACAGCCTCGCCACTATAAAATAAGTTCTGTGTTAACTTATAGCAGTGGCACACAGCTTTATAAAGCTGTCAAATTGTCTAGACATGCATGGAGCATCTAAATATAGTCACAAAAACAATGTTTGCATTATTGCAGGGTGGCAACAGAGCAAAAAGTAGAAGTCACTGATGAATGTCTTGATAATGGGGACCCTTTGATCACAGTAAAATTATTGACACGCAGCAGCACATAGCAAAGAAATGTTTGTTTACAAAACAATTCATTTTTTTTTTCATGACTCAGTTTAACTTTCCCCTGTCAGGTTTAGTTACGTATAAGGTATGTCAAAACATCTTGTCTTAAAAAGTAAGTTGGACTAGTAGCAAGCTGTGATTGCTTAAATTTTTTTCTCTAAAGCTGCCGTAAACCGAAAACTTCGTAAGCAGATATTATTTACAACGTTGAGGCAAGGAAACATGGCAAGGAAACAAGTTTCCTTGGACAAGTAGATATGAAACAAGTTTCCTTGGACAAGTAGATATGAAACAAGTTTCCTTGCCATGTAAGCAAGGAAACGTCATTGCTATAAGAATCGGTAAAGAGGCAAATGAGTCATTATGCAACTTCAGGAGAAAAGCGGGAGCTCACGCGCCGCACGCACATGATGAACACGATTATTTTCGAACGTTATATTTCTCATCGGAAGAAAACGTTTATCAAGATTTTCAATTTCGCATCGAAGCAATAAACTTGCGTAACTAAGCGCTGACAACCAGCGTTCAGCAAGCATCAGCACAGGTATCACTGTTGTCGCGGGACTTCTATTTCATACGCTCGCGCAACTATGC
>NC_051156.1:127584639-127628452 GCF_013339745.2 Dermacentor silvarum | reverse complement strand
AGGCGCGGCAGTTTTGGCTCGAGTTCCACTCTCATTTTCTCATCAGAACCAGCTGTTCAGTAATACGTTGCCCTTCATTCATGTTTTTGCTTTATTATAGGAACTTGGCAACTCAACCAAACTGCCTGTCCGCAGACGCTGAGATAAGCGAGTGCCGCTGGAACAGCGAAGGTTTGCACAAAAATCTCTGCAACTAAAAAGTCGCCAGCGATAGCCCCAGTACGGGTGACCGGCAGGAGAAAAGCAACTTTTCATGGTTCGGATGACTCAGGAGACTCGGCCTGACTTTCTCTGGCGGTGTAACCTAATAAGATCTTTTCAACTTTGTGCAGGAAATACAGCGTTCCCTCGCGATGTTTATTTGCTACGTCTTCTTGAAACACCTCTAACATTTACAGACGAATTTTGCTTTCGTTCTACAGTTCTTTAGCAGACGCATCGTTTCTACTGGACGCATTCATGCCAGTTTGTCACACACGCACTACTCAGTGAAGTAAAATACCGCAACATTTCAACCACAGAACACAAGAATACTGTCAGGGATGATATAATCTGGACTGAGACGCTCTAGAATGTTATACACCTCTGTAGCGCGCACACAAGTCTACCAACAAAACGCTCGCGGTATTTATCCAAGTAGCATTGCGTAAAGAGTCGGCGCATCTTTTTACAACGTAAGCATTTTTGCCTCTTTCTAACAGCCGTTTCCGTTGGCGATGGTGTCCGGTGCCCGTAGCAACTATAGCCGGGAAGGAGAAAAAAAGATACCCAGTTCCCACCGGGATCGAACCTAAACCCACGGCGTGGGAGTCAGCTACTCTACCACAGAGCCATGCGAGGGTTGGCATGGCTCTGTGGTAGTTTCCAGTTGTGAGTCTTGCGGCCGAGGAGGGGTCGGCAGCATAGACACTGGTGATGAAAGAGAGTTTGCAAATGCACGTTGATCACGGGACGGATCAGTACGAGCGGTGGTGTGCGTTGGCCGCGGTGCAGTGGTTCGTGTCTTGTCGGGTGTATGTCTACTGTGATGCTCTGTCAACGGGGGTACGTCTAACATGCAAGGTGTGGCCAAGTTCTTCTCTTGCCCTGGTGATGCCTCTTTCGGCACTGCACACAGCTGCGAAGCATTCCAGGTCCTCCCGTCTTCCAGGTAAAAGGACCAACGGCCTTTCCTCTTGAGGATTTTCAACGGTGCTCCATAACTAGGATTGCCCTATGGTCCTGAAACTGGCTCCTTCACTCGTATATAGTTGCCAACTTGGAATTTGGCAACTCTCGCCACTCGTCTTTGGTCAGTATAGGCCTTGCTTTTCCGTTGGTGCTCTGCAACCCTTTTCCTGAGCAAACTCATCTCCCGATCTGGATTTCTGTTGAAGTCTGCGGTTGGCTGACCGATGACGTCCAGAGCTGTTCTCATGTGTCGCCCATGTAGAACAACTGCCGGTGAGAAGCCGGTAGTGCTGTGAGGGGTGGCTCGATATATTCCTAGGCATTCAGTCGCCTTAACCTTAACTGGACGTTGCTCCAGTAGGGTCATATGAATGTACGGCCTCAGCACGCGATTAAATCGCTCGACGAAACCATTTCCCTGCGGTTGGTACACGGCACAGAAGGTGGGGTTGACCCCGCGTTCTTCAAGGAAGGACTCAAATTCCGTGGACCTGAACTGTCGGCCGTGGTCGGACACTGTCTCGGTCGGGTAACCTTCACGTGCGAAGAGCGTGAGAAGAAACTTCATCACCGTGCGAGAGGTAGCCTCAGGGCAGAATGCCACTTCTGGCCATTTCGAAAAATAATCCACTACTGCAATGACGGATTTCCAGTCAGCAGGTGCATGCTCGAAAAGACCGGCGATTTCAATGTCGGTCTTGTACCAGAGCTTATCGGAAAGATGTATTGGCTGAAGTAGTGTGGGCGAGTTCTTGGCACTTCTGTCAGCGCTCCGGCAAACAGTACAGCTGCGTATAGTCGTCTCAACTTGTTTGTAAACCTGGCCACCAGTACTTTTCTCGTAGGCGTTGTTTTATTTTCACAGTACCAGGGTTGGACGCGTGAGCCACCTGGACAAAAGTAGCTTTGAGCTTGGCGGGAACAACGATACGGTCTGTACGCAGGAGCACACCATCAACTACCGACAACTCCCTTCGGACTTCATAGTACGGAGTTAGTTGGAGTGTCAGATTCTTGCGGGGCAGATATCTGTGCGTAACGAACAACTTGTTGGACTGTTCTATAGTCAGCTGTAGCAGGTCGTAGGTCTTCTTGGTGTACCGACGTCACCAGAGACACGATTTCGTCGTCTATCTCAAGGCCACCTTCAGTGTCTTGCCTAGGTAGCCAGGACAAGGCATCGGCTACCTTGTTGTGTTCTGCACATATGTACTGCACCATGAAGTTGTACTGCAGTAACCGTGCAGTCCCTCTTGCGAGGCGGAGCGGTCGCTGTCCTGTGCATTGAGATGAGAGCAGGACCACTAGCACTTGTTGATCCGTTTGCAGAGTAAATGGACGTCCCCATGGGTATACATGCCATTTGTCGGTGCCCGTTCTTGGCTGCTCAGGCTGCAGGTCAGGGGCATACGATGGCGGTAATGCGTCGAAAATGCGTTGTCCTCAGGGCTGATGCAGTGCAAAAGAAGGGCTCGGCGGCGGGCCGCCAACAGCTCGGACGCTCCGGCAGCGAGAGCAAAGTTCTCGAACAGACGCTGCCAGTGGGACCATGGTATAGCTGGCGTGTCGGGAGTAGCCAGAAACAGCGGCGGCGGTGAAATTCCTGGGAGCAACCTCGTCGCCAGATTGTTATGTCTGCCGGACCAGGCCGGCAGACATGGACGCACCACGGACGCACCACGCGACTAAAGTCAAAACCCAGACGAACCCGAACAGAAGCCTTTATTGAAGCATGCCTACTCCTATATATACATGTGACACTTGTGACGCCACCTCTCGATGTTGCATGTAGTTAATGATGACACCTAGTGTTGCTGTAAGACAATACATAGATTTTTTTGCTAACTCATAATGCGGCCCCCTATTCCAAGTACAGGTTTGATTTTTTCATAGCACTCTGAGGAGAACAAACATATATATAATAAATATATATTAACCACTTACTCCTCGGTGGTAAATCTGACATAGGGCACTGTTACAATAAATGCTTTCTGAACCGTGCCATATTTATAACTCCTGATGTCTCTAACCTGCAGAATGATCTCGAATACACAAATTTTGCGACAACTTGCTATTGATTCTTATATGCAAACGAAACTTCTTTACCTTCTTTTCAGAGCCGTAGTAAGTACACATATTGGAGTGATCACATTGACGCTAACCTTGATGTTTCGAAAAGTTTGACAGAAAACCGCCTGCCAAGCAAAGGCTTGTCAGCAACTAGACATCTTGTCACTGACCAACGCAACGAAAAGTTTGACGTTTCGGGGCCCATGCGTGAACTGTGTTCACAAAACAGAAAAAATGAAACGGTCACCACTGAAACAGCTTATGAATTTATATAAACAGGGAGTACATAAGCTGTTTCAGTAGTGACCATTTGTCTTTTCTGCTTTGTGAACAATGTAACCGTACGGCCACCGAAACGTCAAATTCTCCGTTGGGTTGGTCAATGACAAGATTTATAATTGCACTACGGTAGCCCTATAGCTCTCATTGACTCGGTTGAATTCCTTAGCGTTCAGCTTTCATGGGACCTAACTTTCCCTATCAATTCATATCACTAATTACCATATCTCGCGTAGAGATAGTTACCCATTAATACATCTATGTACCATCTTCTGACAAACTCCTCGCCTATATAAGACTTTTCCGACGCAGCTTGAGCTTGCTAGCTCTAATTATGTTTCTTACCAAGATAATTTAGGTAATATGGTAGAATTGTTCAAAAACCACGCCTCCAAATTTATTCTCGCTTACTGCTCCTACTATAGCAGAGCCACTGCCATCAAGTCACTACTTCGTCTTTTGACACTCGTCTCTCCTCGCACAATAATGTGACTCTTATTTCTCGCATATCGTTTCTGTTGTAACACCAAAATTTTATTTACCACGGGCATCGCTTATCATGCAATAACCATCAATACGCCGTTTCTCCGCCATGAGCCAGCCGAACAACATTTAAACATCTTGTTTCATGCATAGATATTCTTTCTTACTTGCCTGCCCGCGTTGCTTTGATCACGGATTGCATTGAATTGCACACCAATCCCCGCCTTTTTCAAAAACAGAACCAATTCCCTTAGCGTACGCCACGCCATTGTTAATTATTCCACAATTGGGGTTAGGGCCCAACGAGCTCTATAAACGCTTCAAAGGAAAGCAGTGGCTGCTGTGATGAAGTCCCATTGTCAAGCGTGCGGTTTATCAACAGTGATCACGTTAGATCACTGTTGATAACGTCACATCTACATCTTTCGGTGTACCTATTCATTACTTGGATGGCTACATGCGAAAAAGTACCGAATTTAGACGGCTTACCGCTCCAGGATCGTCGCCCATAGCACCATTGTCCTCGCGAGCTTCTGGATTATTCTGAAGGGAGAGAATACAAATATACAGATTAGTGCAGCAATTATAGTACCCAGGGTTTTTATGCGCACTTTAGAGCCATCATCATCATCATCAGCCTATATTTATGTCCACTGCAGGACGAAGGCGATCTCCAATTGCCCCTGTCTTGCGCCAGCGTATTCCAACTTGCGCCTGCAAATTTCCTAACTTCATCATCCCACCTGGTTTTCTGCCGTCCTCGACTGCGCTACCCCTCTCGTGGTATCCATTCTGTAACCCTAATGGTCCGCCGGTTATCCATCCTACGCATTACATGGCCTGCCCAGCTCCATTTCTTCCGCTTCATGTCAACTAGAATATCGGCTATCCTCGTTTGTTCTCTGATCCAAACCGCTATCTTCCTGTTTCTTAACGTTACTCCTAAGATTTTTCGTTCCATAGCTCTTTGTCTGGTCCTTGACTTGTTCTCGAGCTTCTTTTTAACCTCCAAGTTTCTGCCCCGTATATTATCACCGGTAGAATGCAATGATTGTACACTTTTCTTTTCAACGACAGTGGTAAGTTCCCAGTCAGGATTTGCCGTAGAGCCATAGTACTTTAGAGCCATAGTAACGAATAAAGTATTCTCCTTTTAAGGCGAAAGCCTTAGGTGGCACTTGGGACGAAAATTTGACTGTCCGGAGTTACGGCACAAAAATGCAATGGTACCAAAATTGATGGTACCACCCACAATCTTTGGTGGCACCCGAAGCAACAATCTTTGGTGGGAGTCGAACCCAGGACCATTAGTGCAAGTCGAACCCACGACCTTTGGTGTTAATTAAGGTAAAGTTAATGAAGTCACTGGTAACCACGACATTTGGTGGGACTAAAATTCAATGGCGCTAAAACTGATAGTGCAACCATTCATGGTCGCAGCCACGACTTTTGATGTTAATTATGGCTAAGTTATTTAAGGCATAGTAAATAAGATAGAGCTAATTAAGGCAATCGAATGGTCGACCTTTCTTGGGAGTCGAACCACCCACGATTTGGCGTTAATTACTGCAAAGTGAATTAAGGCAGTTTTAAATGTGAAGCATTTCTTGGCGAAAATTTGCTACTTTGACAGTATCTACCTATTTATTTATCTATCTACCTAGCTGCCTACGGCTTTGTGCTCTCATGGTCGTTTCGTTAGCATGGTATGTACCAAAATTGGCATACCACGACAAGAGCATATGACCAACATAAATGATATGTCATGACGTGAATATCACGACATGCGTGTCTTGTATGTAGGTCATGAAAGAGGCGCCTAGGTCATGGTGCTCTCATGGCCGTTTCGTTAACTCTGTAGGTAACAAAATTGGCATAGTATGACAGGAGTGTCTGACGAACATAAGTGATAGGTTATCACATAAATGTCATGACATGCGTGTCATGTAGGTCATCACAATGACTCCGCAAAAAATATTAACACTCAAAAACCGCTGAAATGGGTTCGGACGTGAGTACTGAGGGAAACACTACAGGATGCTGGTAGAAGTCATACTCATGACCATGACGCCCCATAAATGGCAATGACTCAGCGAAAAAAGAATAACACCCAAAAGCCACTGAAGTGGTTTCTGACGTGGATACTAAGTGAAGGAAACCCTAAAGGATGTTGGTAGAAGTCATAGTCATGATCATGACTGAGCCAAAATGACAATGACTCAGCGAAAAAAAACAGCAAGAGTCAAAAACCACTGAAATGGGCTCGGACGTTAGTACTATGAGAAGGAAACACTAAAGAGGCTGATAGAAGTAATAGTCATGAGCATGACTCAGGAAAAATGACAATAACTCAGCGGAAAAATATTAACACTCAAAAGCCACTGAAATGGGTTCTGATGTTGGTGATAAGTGATGGAAACACTAAAGGATGATGGTAGAAGTCACAGTCATGACCATGACTGAGGAAAATGACAATGACTCAGCGACAAAAGAATAACACTCAAGAACCACTGGAATGGGTTCGGACGTGGGCACCAAGGGCGCTATAACGTAAAATGATTCCAAACTCTTTTGATTCCGAACTCGTGACGTCAAATTGTAATCAGCACGCAGGAAGAACGCAGCCACCAAACAGACTTCCAATGTCAAGCAATAGAACTCAGAACGGCCCTGGTGGTGAAGCACTACCCGGAAAGTATTGTTGATGATGCTATAAGCAGAGCACAAGACTTTGAAAACAATGAAATTTTCCCGGACTCAAAGCCCTGCCATCCTAAAAACCAAACCAACCTTGTCCTCACTTACTCGTCTACATTACCGCACGTGAAAAAAATCCTAGCCAAACACTTTAATATTATTCAGCAGAGCACCCGTTTGTCTTCAATTTTCACAGAGCCACACCGAGTTGTCTATCGCCGGGGAAGGAATCTTAGAGATATCCTCGTCAGAGCTAGAACAACCACGGTTCAAAACATAGAATCAGGCTGCAAACCTTGTAGTAAACCACGCTTGCAAGGTCTGCAAGCACAAGACTTCAACTTGTCTTGCTAAGGCTACTACCTCTGATTTCACATTCTAAATTAAGGAACCTCTAAATTGTGACAGCAGCAATGTGGTCTAGATGCTCCATTGTGAAGTCTGCGACCAACAGTATATAGGCCAGACTGGAACCGCGTTCAGGCTCCGTCTAAATAACCACAGAGCTCACACCCGCGCAATACCACATCTTCCATTTTCAAAACATATTAGTCTGCCAGAGGATTCATTTGACAAAATACGTGTCACTCTTCCCCAGTCCGGCTTCCCCTCTTCTCGTGAACGGTAACAAAGAGAGTGATATTTTATCCACAAATTTAGAACAATAACCCACGGCATAAATGAGCACATAGGAAACCTCTCGTTTCTTTGTCCATGAGTTAAATTAGCTGAATAAGAACTGAATCCCCGCATAGGGCAAGCCGAACACGTGTGTGATGTTGTAAGAATGCCCACTACTCCAGTGGGGGAGCGGACTGTACCACCCACATTATTGTGCCTTGCTTTTTTTATTTCATGCTTATTTCGCCACGGTGTTATTATTATATTTGCAGTTTCTTTCTTCTTGTTTCGTGTTTCTCGGGTTTATCCCTTTTCTTTGTCTGACACGACCAGGTATTATTGTCTTCCCCTTTTTTTGCACGTTCAGCTCAAAATGGCAGGTGTGACCGTCAATCATGTATGTCAAACACGCTTAACAGCGCCGTTGTGAATGAAATGTCCAGTGCCGCTGTTGATGGGAATGGGCCTTGAATCGTCGTCGATCATGTAAAAGCGCGTGTAACGGCGACAGTGCCAAAGGCCTCTTCGCTGCCAATGGTGATACTCGTGTAAAAGCGTGCATAATCGAGATCGTATCAAGCACCTGTTCACAGCCAATAATGACAGGTACGCGTCGTGAAGAACCCCGTTACCAACAAGTAATCTCCCTGGCCATCGGCTCTCTCCCTTGTATTTTTCTTTCATATATTTTGTTTCTGTGATATTTTTTATTTTTATATTTTTTATCTATTTATTTATTTATTTTCCTGCACGTTCAGCTCAAAATGGCAGGCGTGCCCGTCAATCATGGCTTTCAAAGCACGCATCAGTGCGACCGTGTCAATGACATGTCCACTGCCACTGTTGACGGGAATGCGCAGTGCATCGTCGTCGATCAGGTAATAGCGCGTGTAACGGAGACCGTATCGAACACCTGTCCACTGCCAGTGGTGACAGGAACGCGTCATGCAGAACCCCGTTACCAAAAACCAATCTCTCTGGCCATCGGCTCCCTCTCTCATGTTTTTTTCTCCATCTGTCTCTCCCTACTCTCTTATTTTTTTGGTGTTCTTTCTCTACCTGAAGATATAAAAAGACTGTTACGAGAATATCCTGTATCCCTTGAAAAAGGTTGGGTAAATAAACCTAAAAATAAACTGTTGGGTAAATTAACCTAAGATAACCGCGAAGTTGTGCTTCTCAGATATATATATATATATATATATATATATATATATATATATATATGTGTGTGTGTGTGTGTGTGTGTGTGTGTTATTGATATACTGTCATGTTAGGCGCTGGGAACAGCAGGTCGCTGGTTGTCGCAGCAGGTAGACCCTGTTGTCTGTAGGCAGTGATGACCCTTGAGCGGTCCTGTGCCAGCGCTGGGCAAGCACAGAGAAGGTGCTCGATGGTCTCGGGGTCGCCACAACGTTCGCAGGCCGGTGAGCTGGAGCGTCCCTTGGCGTGCAGCCGCGCCGCCGTCCAGACACAGCCCATGCGCAGTCGAAGCAACGTTGCGCGTTCCCTCCTGGCAAAGCCACCCTCTGGAAGTCGTGTGGGACCCTTGCCGTTTGCCACTCTGGCATCCGGGTGAACAATTGGGAGCAGTTTTTTCAGGCGCTGCCTTGAGAAATCAGAGAAAGCGACTGCTCTTGTGAGCGGCACTTCAGGATGGTGGGCGGTTTTGGCGCACCGAAAGCGCGCGACGTTGGTGACGTGTTTATGAAGAACGTACATGCCAACCTTTTCCGTACACCCTACGGTGGTGTAGCGTAGCGACCATAAGGCCATGGTCCCTGTGGTCACTAATTAAATGAAAACTACCGGATCATATATATTTCTCATTCTTTAATAGTTCAAATAACCAATTACACCATCAGATCTCGATAGTCATAATTGAAAATACATAATTCCCACCATAGTACAGCTTCGCTGGTCTTCCATCTCCGCCCCAGTGGAAGGGCTGACAGTTTATTTTTTCTGTCTACGACAGATTACACTCGGCATAAACAGGTCCGCTGTTAAAAAATGGGTTCGACATGAACAAGTATATGCCTTGTCTAGTATACTCTCGCTTCCGCTACTGTTTCCGCTCTCAGTGGCGCTATACAAGGGATTCAGAAAAGTTACCTGGTCATTTGTGTTTTGCGAACTGTTGTGGCATTTCACGATTGAACAGTATTACGTACCAGATATCCGTGATGAGAAAAGGCGCGCTCTGATTTTTCTCCGCCATGACAGCAGGCAGCGCAGCTCTCGCACCGCGTTACTTAGAGTTCTCTTTATTGTTAGAGATGTTAGTGGAAACGCAGCCTATGTCTTCTATGGTCGAGCAGATGTTTGCAGTAAGATAACCCAGCAATTCACTTACCTCTGCTGTGTTTTGTAGAGCAGGATCTTCTTGATAACAATACGTGATATTGCCTTTCTCCAACCCTGTGACATATGCATCGCTGAACTTCCATCTAGAAAGGTTAGTTAGTCTTTTGTTACATAGTTTTGGAAAAACAAGCCATGTTCTCAGAAGAGGTATATTCTGCGTGAAGCATAGCCACCAAACAGAAAGAGAACTACACAACGCACTTATTAGGGCAATTTATCGAAGCATTTTCCTTTATCTTCTTGTTTTCCTGCATATTATTTGTTACCATAGCAGAATAAAACGCAAGAATGTGAAAATATTTTCTTTCGCTCTCACAACTTTTGTAGGTACTGTTAGACACAATTAAAATAAAATGGCAATCTGTGCTCGCTGAAATTGAAAGATAGGCATGATCGCCAAGCAGCTAATGCGCATTTACCCTGTGAAACACCTACTCATTACTGTCACAAGGGCTATGGCGATCCAATATTGTCGAAAGAGGATAGGTGATGAGAGATGCATGAGCAGAGAAGTACGATACAGCTGTAAATACCGGGTTTTCCAGCGAACACTTTCAAAAATTTTAAAGGTTGCCTGCGGCAGATAGCACAATTCTAGTTCATGAGCTGGTCTACTCGAAGAGGCGGACAATACTTGCATAAATAATTGAAATAGATTGTTGGCTGATAACCGATAATTCACTAATTATGTTTCTAACCAATTACCTTGTGGCCCATATCGAAATTTACAAATTCTAGCGGGTGAGACTTTAAGGTATATCCACTTGGAACGATTTCTCGGGATGAGCGAAAAGATTCGAGATACTAATTACCTAACTTTGCGGAGAAATGCATTGGCCTTCCAGTTACTTTTGTGCTTCAGTGCATAAAACGACGTTTTGTTAAGAAAGTAACTGGAACACCAAAACAATTGTCCACAAAGTTCGGGAATTATTATCTCGAAATGGGTGTCATCCTGAGAATTTGTTCCAATTTGAAATGCTTTGCAGTGTAACCCACTAGAATTTGTAAATTGTGATATGGGCCATAAGGTAATTATTTAAAAACCTAATTAGTGAATTTTTGTTTATCAGTTGAGTATGTATTTTATTTTTTCTGCAAGTAATGTCCGCCTCTTCGTGTAGACCAGCTCATGAAATAAAGTTGTGTTATCCACCACAGGCAACCCCTTAAAATTCGTGAAAGTGTTCGCTGAAACACCCACTATATTTGCTAATTTTATGCGTACTGGGTCACAGTGGCACATAAGAATTTTCGAAGAGGAATAAGTATATTGTGTTAATGACCTCAGTCTAACTCCGTGAGGCAGGAGTGGCCGAGGATGGGCAAGTGCTCATTCGTACATGCTTAACTGGCCAGGAACAGTAGTGGAAAATTAGGAAATTTAGGAATATGAAGGAAGTCACTGATTATTATGCGCTGTTCTGCTCCGACATCTGTGCGACTTACACGTTGATGCGACTCGTGGTTTTTTCTCATGTTTTAGGTCGTGGTCCCATGTTTTATTGCGCCGCCCACTAGTGCTCTCTCACTATATTGTGGTCCATTCCATGCTGTATAAGCTTCTCTTCGGTGTCCTGCTCAGCAAGTCAGCACGGTCAGAAAGCGAAACCGCGGATAAAATGTTGCGTTCAAGAAATTACGGAGCATTTCAGAAACCTTGCAGCATCAAAGTCCGATTTGCAGCGAAGCTGTTTCTTTCGAGTAGTCGGATAACGAATTTCACTTCCGTGCACTGAAAGAACAGACATTAAAGCTTTGCTAGCCAAAGACTCCTCTGTTTGCAACCTTGACGGCTTATAACGCTCTCGATCACTTCCTGAGTTTTTTTTTTTCTCGAAGAGCTGTATTTTCTCGAAGAGCAGATTTTCTTGCGCAGTCTTTCCCGCATTCACTCTCACAATTTCACGTCGCTGCCATTATAGTTTTCTCAGGACGGCAGGGTAAATTCTTCGCAGTTGGTCAAACACACATATACCCCTCTGTATAGCTTGCATACGTAATGACTGCCAAAGTCGTAATTCGTCGATATACTTGGAACTTCCCGTACACATCACCCATTGCCTGCCCATCAGTACGACGAAATATAAACTAGCTGCCTTCTTTATTTCAACCAAGACACTGAGGAAACATACTATGCATCGCTATACCGGATGAAAATAGGCAAAACCAAGTGGTTGAGTAATTATTTGCAACACTTCTACTTAGGGCAGAAACGTTTAAGTTTCGCCACGCGTTACACATTACATGAGCGCAATTTTAAGCAAATTTAAACTAGGTGCAACCTAAAGTTCAGTAGGAGATTGGCAAACCTGCCTGATGATGGCCATATCATGCTTTAGAAGATATTGACAAATGTTTGACATAAATTGCAATTGAACCGCACATGTTTAACTTCGCATGCTATTTCTCCTAAAGCTTCCCACATTTTCCTAAAAACCAATTTAGGTATCGTTTATATTGCTCTCAGTGCAAATGGTAAACCCTGCACAGTTCTGAAACATAAATTTAACGCTCCGCCACACTTGAATAGGTAATTCACTGCACAACTTCTAACTACCCAGGAATTTAGAACTTTGTGTACGCATGATTTGAACGTGCCCATTACTTGGACCAAATAAAAACTTGGCGTAAGGCAACGTGATGTAAGAACCTAGTTCACATCTTGTGCGCTTTCAAGGTGCAACGTCTCCTAACGTGGCAGTCGGCGCTGTTGCCGATGCAAAGCGGCGCGTGGCTCGCGTGCTCTTTGACGCCAACGCGTCGCCCCCGCACCTTTTTAGAACACTAAACCGTGTTATGGCTTTTTCTGCTTCGCCTTCATGCGAAAGTCTTCGTGTGTGCAATCAACACTGGTTCATAAGAGATCATTGCACGATTTACTACATCCACGAAACTATTCGTTGAAGATTGTTCATGTACACACTTGCATAGATCGTAGGCAACGTCAATGGGAATAGTTAAGTATACTTACTGTAAGAGCAGAACAAGAAATTGGGCAGCAAATACCAAGCCTTTCATCATAGTCGAAGTCTTAAACATTCGAGAGCTCGTGAAGCTTCCTTCTTCTTATCTGGCAAAAGACCTGGCAGCAGCGCCTTATAAACGTTTTGCCACCGCTACTGCACGGTATAAACAATGACAAAATGCCAATGACTGAGAGTTTCTTTGAATACAGCTGAAGACACTGCTCGTTTCTACGCATTTTACGTCTACACCTACCTCTACGCATCTTTAAATATTCATGAGCTACGCACGCTGTTGAGAAAAGGTCTCATACAATCATTTCTACCACAAGAAATACGTTTGTGGGGCTTGCACAAGAGAATGCCTTCGACATTATGTTAACAGGCTGCTATACCAATAAGTCTCATCATCAGCGATCCGATGACATCGACACCGTTATTGTATGGAATGGACGATAATGTTTTGCAATGTTATTTTAGTGCGAAAGCTTTAAAAAAGTCCGCCTTCACTCCACCCTGTGAAAGTGGATTTTCAGCGAAGCTGATGCCGACGTTAGCCAAGCACCAGAAGCACAAGCGACTTAAGTACGTCAGGCGCGCACGCGCGTGTGCGGAGGTGCCTAGGTACTCCTTTCTAAAGAGTAGCCAGGTCTTGTGCCCCTTCCGGTGGCAGTTGCCAGCCTGCTCCTCGCTTTAACTCTCCTGTCAAAAGTATACGTTTACAAATGAAATACTAATAATAATGATTCTTCTAGGCCCCGCGCCAAGCGAAATTGTATTATTGAACTAGTTAAATTTTTCAAAGTAAATTGCGCCAGACAATTCGTAAAGTTCGACGTACAAATAAGCTGTGGATATGACAGGTGCAGACTGTAATTCTAATATACTGCGATTCTAATATTCTAAAGCGGTTACGCGGAAATTCAAAGACAAAGCTCTTTTCCCGCTGCCGTTTAAAGCCTGTCTGACTGGCCACGGCCGCTACGTGGCGGTACTGTTGGGGGCGGGGGGCACAGAACAAGCCTACGATAAATCCCAGACCAAGTATAGGTTTACAGCTTCGCTGTAATAAACTTTGCTACCATACTCTATGATATTATGCCATAAAATGCACGCAAAAAGAGTTTAAAAAGATTACAGAGCTTGGTGCTTTCGAGCAGTAACTGCGTTGTTAAACCAGTAGCCTCTAAACGATAAACGATTCATCTTGTAGGGACTAATTGTAAGAAGATGAACTGGTAATTCTTAAGAGGCCTACAGTCAATCGTTCAACACATTTCTTTGAAGGCTACATGTTTGTCCTTAAATATTGTCACGTTGGATTACGCTGCCGTGGCAAAACTCTGAGTTACAAATTTAACTCTTTATTGGGTGGACTTGTGCCCACCAAAACAAGTAACACCTGCGCATAAAGAAAGCGGCGAGCAAAGTCGGCGATCGTCCAAAATTTGATCAGCGGGCCAAGCACGCCTGCTTTTATGCATGACGCGTCGAAGGTTCCAGCGTAATCGCTCGTGACCGCGGGCTATCAGAAAGTATGATTCGCGTAGCACGTTCAATCAGATTACCCAAGGTTCGGCGACAAGTGGCAACGGGTAGAACTATCAATAATATTCGAGAAGCATCCGATACATACATGTGCGTCCTGGGCCGAGCGATCACGTTTAATATTTCTTAGCCGGTGAAAAGCGACCACCGGAGACAGATAAACAAGTACACGTGTAATGCCCCCTCTTAAAAAGCGCCGTCACGATGCTGCAAATACAAGAGTCAAAAAGAAAGGTACCCGTGGTAAAAAAAAAAAAAATTCGGCAGATCCCACACCCTGTGGGAATCGATGCTATGCAATGCAGAGGGCGGATAGCCTACCAAGTTAACGAAACGACAATGAGAGCACGAAGACGTAGGCGGCTCTTTCATGACCTACATGACACGCACGTCATGACATTCATGTCACGAGTCCTCAGGAGTCCCTTTAGCTACACCTAAGAGACCTTAAGGCCAAAGCCTTATACCCCTGACACACGGGCAAAAGTAAAGTCCTTTGCAGGAAACCCCTTTTGTTACTCTGAAGGACCCTTTGCAGAAAGGAGTTGCGCCGATGACACACGGCAGTGCTCTAACTTCTTTAGGTGGTTCCTCAAATGAACGCAGGAAAAAAAGAAAAAAAGGCTGCTTGTTAAAGCAGCAAGAGAGAAAACATTTACAAGAAGCTGCGCATGTAGACTACATTTAGTGATTGTGGAACCTAAAAACATTTTTTCCCATTTTTGATGGCTTATAATGCGCCTATTTGTAATTTAACATGGCGGCGCTAGCGACGTGGTGCGGGTGTTTGAGAGTATAGCTAGAATAAATCTCCACTGTTCGACAAATCGCATTACCGCTAAAATTTAAAACATTTTCCAAAATAAAACCAATACTTACAGGGCACCTTAGTTATGTAACAGGTTTTCTTCTGTTGGGCCAGTATTTTGTAGCGATGCCTTTCCGGTAATAATGCCTTTTCGCGCTTATCGCGCTTTGTCAGTGGCCAGAGCGACGGTCCGCTCGCGTTATCAACGGGATTAGCCGGCCGTGAGCGGTGGATGATAAGACTAGTGTAGAATAAGTCGCAAGGCATCGCTACAAAATCGCGGCGCAAGATGAGTTGAGCACGCTATATGCGAGAGTACACCCTTAAGCTTGAAAAGTAGATGCCCGATCTTCTTTCCCGCAAAGCAACTTTGCCGGGCGGCAGATACTCCTTTGTCGTTTGTCACTGCGCTTGAACGCCTTTCCAGTAGATGTCCCCTTACCTAAAGGACTTTAGAGTGCCCGTGTGTCAGGGGTATTAGTCATGCTCATGACTATGACTTCGACCATCAACCTTTAGTGTTTCCTTCACTTTGTACCCACGTCCGAACCCATTTCAGTGGTTTTTGAGTGTTAATCTTTTTTCGCTGAGCCATTCTCATTTATGCTGAGTCATGCTCATGACTACGATTTCTAGCAGCATACTTGTGTGTTTTCTTCACTTAGTGCCCACGTCCGAACCCATTTCAGTGTTTTCGAGTGTTGTACTTATTTTCGCTGAGTCATTGTCATTTTTGATGATCATGCTCATGACTATGATTTCTACCATCGTCCTTTAGTGTTCCCTTCACTTAGTGCCCACGTCCGAACCCATTCCAGTGGTTTTTGAGTGTTAATATGTTTTCGCTGAGGTATTGTCATTTTTGCTGAGTCATGCTTATTATTATGACTTCTACTAGCCTGCTGTAGTGTTTCCTTTACTTATTACCCACGTCCGAACCCATTCCAGTGGTTTTTGAGTGTTAATATGTTTTCGCCGAGTCACTGTCATTTTTGCTCAGTCATGCTCATTTATATTCTACCGGCATCCTGTAATGTTTCCTGTAATGTTGCCTACCGGCATCCTGCAATGGGTTCACGTCCGAACCCATTTGACTGGTTTTTGAGTGTTAAACGTTTTCGCTGGGTCATTGTCATGACCTACATTGCAGCATATCATGATATTCATGTCATGACATATCAGTTATGTTCGTCATATACTCTTGTCATAGTACGTCAATTTTGGTACACACCAAGTTAACGAAACAACCATGAGAGCACAAAGTCATAGGCGGCTTTGTGCTCTCATGGTCGAAAAAAATTACTCCATCTCCCGCTAAAGGGAACCATGTGTGGATGCGAAGCAGCGTGGTGATGGTTTGCTTGAGCGGGCGATGGTTTCGCGGCAGCGGCCCGAGCGCTCATCGCGGCGCTGCACAGGAGAGAGAATGAGGCGCGCGCGCTCCGTCATTTTCATACCGCGGAACTACCGTGGCGCCCCCAGCGGAGTATGCAGCTGTCGCACTACCTGTCGTGCGCGCCGCTCCGGATTCCTAGAGGAGAGATAGGGGGGAGCGCAGGAGAGGATACAGAGGGGGAGGGGACGCGCATGCGCTGTGGGGGTGTGGCACGCGGGCGCCACTCCATGCAGGATTCCTAGAGGACAGAAAGGGGGCAGCGTAGGAGAGGAGAGAGAGGGGGAGGGGACGCGCATGTGCTGTGGTGGTGTGGGACGCGGGAGGGACGGACAGAGCCGCCGGCAAGAAATGCTTCGCATTTAATAATCACTGAAAATTACAATGATCTCTAATGGTAAATTTGAGCGCAGCTCTACACACGTTTACATTTTTCTATATGTCACCTGGCGTGGACAACTTGTCTCGTGCGGCCCGGAGGGAAGTGTGGCGTGACTGCTTTGTTAAACTGGAGATCGCAAGAGCCAGTGCGTCGGTGACGCGTGGGCGCGAGTCACAGCAGCCGCCACCACTGCCGACAGACCTCCTAGACGACGCGAGGCATTCTGGCGCCATCTCGTAGTCACCATCGCGGCACTACGCATTTTTCTCGCGCCTTCGCCATACCCTCCTCCGCTTTCCGACTCATGATTTCACTGCACCCTCCTCTTATATCCCCCCCCCCACCTCTTTTAACCCTGCGGAGCTCCCCGTTAACTCTTACATCTTTCGCAGCGCTCGTTCGCTCGGTGACGGGTCAATGGCAGCGCGTGATAGTCGGCATCAGAATGCTTCCGTTCCGACTTGTAGGCGACGGTGATGTGAAATTCTCGCAGTCTGAGACTTACTTCATCGTGCGAGGCGTCCTGAAGGGTCCTTTAAATTTGCCAGGCAACAAAAGGCATTGTGATCGTAGAAGGGCCGGCCGTCGAGAGAGAGAGAGAATAAACATGTTTATTACGTAAATGCAGCTTTGGAGAGGTGTCCTCATTCCAGAATGCCTTGAGCTCGGGCCGCATCCTGGGCCCTCACAATCAGCCGTAGAAGTGAGTGTGGTATTTCGTCCTACTAGCCCAAATGATGGCAAGGAATCCTTTTTCAGTTGTCGAATAACTGGCTTCTGCTTTCGAGAGCGACTGGCTAGCACAAGCAATGACACTTTCAAATCTGTCTTTCCTTTGGGCCAGGACTTCGCCAATGCCTAAGCTACTTCCGTCTGTGTGGATTTGGTGTCGGCGTGTTCCTCGAAGTGGGCGATACTGATGCAGGCGTCATTTATTGAATGCTGTGATTTGCGACGTTTACCACCGGAACTCGATGTCGGATTTTGTAAGATATGTGAATGGCTCGGCGATCCATGAAAAGTCACTGACGAAGTACCTGTAATAATCACACAGGCCAAGTAATCTGCGCATACCCTTCTTCTGGCGGACTGTGGAAAACCAGCGATGGCAGTTGACTTTTGCTGATCAGCGGAGGTATTCAGTAAGGGTCCACCAAGCACACATGTGCATTTCGTGTGCTGTTTAAATTCTGATTCGCTGGGCTGGGGTGCGCTTCAGCAGGAGCCACGTGCTATAGCCAATCAGCACTTCAGCAGCAGACGAAATGGACATGCCCCCTAGGTGGACTCTTACAGAATACCTTTCCAGGCTGGAGCCCAGATTTAATGATGAGCCCAGCAACTGAAGCTCGTCGTAGTCAAAGCGACACTTTTCAGGCTTTTGAGTGAGCCTTTATGACTTGATGGCCGAAGTCGCCTAAGGTTCGAAGCTGCCCAAGGTGATTGTAGAAATTTCCGGCGAATCGAACGACGTCATCCAAGTAGCCAAGACAGGTGTGCCACTTCAACGCTGCTAATACCCTGGCCATCACGTGCTGGAACGTTGCAGCTCTTCGAGCACAGTCCGAATGGCATGACGTTGAACATGTAGAGGCCATCTGGCGTGATGAAGGTGGTCTTCTCGCGATCACTCTCGTCGACTTCTATTTGCCAGTAACCAGTCTTGAGATCCATCGACGAGAAATACTTGGCGTCGCAGTGCCGGTACAATCCGTCGTCCATCCGTGGAAGCTAGTTTACGTCCTTCTTCGTGATCTTAGGAACTTTGAAGCTTATGCCATCAAAGAGAAGCAAAGTATGTATCAGAAGTACATAGAAGATATTCAAATGTAAATAACACTAACATAAAGCACAAGAAGCAGACTCATTAGAATATTTACAACCAAATGCAAAGCGCAAGAAAGTGCACTTTGCTTGAGTTCGTGCACTTCCTCCAGCGCCGTTACTGGAGAGCTATTTTCCGCTCAGCTTTGCGTACGAGTGATGTTCGCTTACAGCTTGCGAATTGTCAGTATTCAAAAGTACCCCTTGATTACGAAAAAAAAAGTTAGCTGTGAACTCAGTAAGACAGGAGTGGTAACTGCTACAAGCATCAAAATGATATTTGTTTGATGTTGCCAATAGTGTACTCTAAAGGCTGATTCACACTAGGCCAACACGAGACCGATTTTGCTCTGCCAACTGTTGGCGACAGTAACTTACAGGACGCGAAATGCTGTGGCCAACGATTTAAGGGAAGGAAAAAGCTGTCGCCACCGGTCGGCAGACCAAAGTAGGTCTAGTGTGGGCTTAGTGTGAATCAGCCTTACGTGACAAGCAACAAAGAATATTTGGCAGTCACTCATAGCAAATACTGCTGTCGAGAGAGAGAGAGTAGATTTTAATCAAGAGAAGGGAGGAGAGGCCGAATGCTGCTGTCAGAAATACTGCTGTCAGAATGCACAGCATAAGTGTCCTGGTTTCTAGCAGGTTATGTTTTATTTCGCTGAGCTACACTGCAATAAACCTGTGAATTCAAACTTCACAGGGCAAGTGATAACTCGCTGGCGGCTCTACTCACAAAAGCATTTTCAGGGGGGTAAGTACTTCATTTTTTCTTCAAGCTGATGAATGGCCGATGAATGGTCCTACAGGAGATCACGTGTTGAGAGGTGCCAGCGTTCAATATCAATGGATTTCAAAACAAATATCATTCTTTGCAGACTAGAGCGTTTATAGCCTACCTGCCTATCCTATCTATATATCTAGCCTCTTACGTCGACCCAGTAGGCTAAGTGGTCTAATCGCTTTGACCACAAGCTATGAGGTCATTGCCCTAGTGCCATCGTGGTCGTTCCATTGATGTCATTTCCGTTTTGTTACCTGTCTCTCGTCATGCCATCACGCCTTCTACACTGACCCACCGGGCCAAGTTGTCTAATAGCTTGGTCCACTATCTGTACGTGATCTGTTGATCCTGTCGTGGTCGTTGCAGCATCCGCATTCCAGCGTCGTCAATCACCTCTCAGTCACCATCGTCATAAAGCTACTTCATCATACAGACTTGTCGCCATTGTCGTCATACATCGTCGTTTTCCGATCGTCCTCATACCATTATCATGTCATTGTCGTCATTGTGTCGTCGTCATGCCGTGGCCGTGATGCCGTGGTGGTCGTCCAGCGTCGTCCTAAGTTCGTCATCTAAATCTCGTCATACCGCCGTCATGAAGTTGTCATTTTACCATTGTCATCACTTCAGTAACGTCCTCCCATTGACGTCCTGCCGTCGTCATCCTACTGCCATCGTCATTCTACAGACGTCAATCCTTCTTCCTTAGATTCTTAGATACTTTACCTATAAAAGATGCGGTAGGCTGATATCTGTACCTTCTGTGGCGGTGACGCACCGGGCTTGCGAGAGCACGCGCCGACGCCTTTTACCTTAGCGGCCACGTCAGTCATGCGGTGTGCCGGCAAAACTGACGTACACTTTGACAGATAACATAATAATTTGAAACCTCTCGCGCCGCTGGCGTCCTACGGCTCACCACTGCGCCGCAAGGGCATGTTTTCCGCAAGCCTGGATGTGCAGCGTGCAAGCGTTACCAGTAGAATACTGAATTATTTTACGCCGTCTTAGCAGCGTCTCTACAGTACACAGGTCCCTACCGTAGTCATTTAGATCTATACATAGCCGAGAACCTTTCACCTTTGCTTTCGTTATTGGCTATCCATTCATTCATTTGGCGTTTGTGGGCTTTATTTATTATGTAAATTTTGTCCCTTGTTGTTATTGCACAGAACACATTGTTATTGAATATTATATTTTAGGCATCAATTAATTAACCCCATCTTCTTATTCTTTCTGGGGTTTTACATGCCAAAACCAGTTCTGATTATGAAGCACGCCGTAGTGGATGGCTCCGGATTAATTTTGACCACCTGGGGTTCTTTAACGTGCACTACAACGCAAGCACACGGGCGTTCTTGCATTTCGCCTCCATCGAAATGCGGCCGCCGGGGCCGGGATTCGATCCCGCGATCTCGTGCTCAGCAGCGCAACGCCTTAGCTGACGGAGCCACCCCGGCGGGTAAAATTAACCCCCTCCTGGTTTCTTTTTTGATAAAATCAGACCTTGGTATGATTTGCAGTTATCATTCTCGTTCTAAATAGTGGCATGATGCAAATAAAATTTTGCTTGGAAACTTTGTGCGTTTAAAACTTTATGAAGGGTCTTGGCCAGTAGAGCATTTCCCCGACCAATGTCCTAATTTTAAAAGCACATGCAATAAAAGCCAATTTTCTAGCCCCTGCAGGTGTCTTCGTTGCTGAATTGGTTCGTCAGCTTGTATTGAGCGTTTGTTATTCAGTATCTGTGCATTACTATATACAATTTGGCGCGAGTTCAATAAATATGCAAAGCTTGCAGTACGTGTGCTTGTATTTATCTGGGTTACATTTTTACTGATCAAGCTAAATGATTATGCGTTTCTTTGTTGTTGTTTTTTTCAGCACTGGCAAGGCTTTTGTGCACTTTCGTGCAGTTTCGTGGACTTCTTTCCCTGCTTCTAATAGAATAGTCCCTAGGAGCTGTCAAAATGCTGAAAGGCACTGACTAATACGTCAATGTTTTTCGCAGTGTCACTGGCCTTTGTGGCTTTCGAAGTACGTACAAGGCATTGCTGAGTCTAGAATGAGTCTTCAACTGAGTAATGTCTACATACGTAGGCATGACTCAATTATTGCATGTTGAGCGTTCCTGCTCTTGTATTTTCCTAAACAATTTAACTTATTCTCTTTTACGAGCAGGGAAAAGCTGCCTCAGTAAGCTGAAATAGAGCAAAATGAACATCACTGTAGTTCCTCTAACCAGCTGCAATGGTTCTACAGCAGTTACTCTAACTATCTGCAATAGAGAAAAGTCAGCTCTACTGCAGCTACTCCCATCCTGCATAATAAAGCTAAAAAATTCCATGGCTACTATCCTCTCTAGAAATGCAATAGTACACCTTCTCTAACCGTGGTAGAGTACGTTTACTCTGAAAAAGGCCCATATGTGGAATGCCGCTACACCGATAGAGAAGCCCTGAGAACTTCTTTACCCGCCGGGGTGGCTCAGTCAGCTAAGGCATTGCGCTGCTGAGAACGAGGTCATCATCATCATCATCATCATCAGCCTATATTTTTTGTCCACTGCAGGACGAAGGCCTCTCCCTGCGATTTCCAATTACCCCTGTCTTGCGCTAGCGTATTCCAACTTGCGCCGGCAAATTTCCTAACTTCATCGCCCCATCTGGTTTTCTGCCGACCTCGACTGTGCTTTCCTTCTCTTGGTATCCATTCTGTAACCCTAATGGTCCATCGGTTATCCATCCTACACATTACATGGCCTGCCCAGCTCCATTTCTTCCACCTAATGTCAACTAGAATATCGGCTATCCTCGTTTGTTCTCTTATCCACACCACTCTCTTCCGGTCTCTTAACGTTAGGCCTAACATTTTTCGTTCCATCGCTCTTTGTGCGGTCCTTAACTTGTTCTCGAGCTTCTTTGTTAACCTCCAAGTTTCTGCCCCATATGTTAGCACCGGTAGAAGGCAATGATTGTACACTTTTCATTTCAACGACAGTGTTAATCTCCCATTCAGGATTTCGTAATGCCTGCCGTATGCACTCCAGCCCAATTTTATTCTTTTGTAAATATCTTTCTCATGATCAGGGTCTCCTGTGAGTAATTTATCTAAATAAATGAACTCCTTTACAGACTCTAGAGGCTGACGGGCGATCCTGAATTCTTGTTCCCTCGCCAGGCTATTGAACATTATCTTTGTCTTCTGCTTATTCATCTTCAAGCCAATTCTTACACTTTCTCGATTAAGGTCCTCAATCATTAAGGTCCAGAACGAGGTAGCGGGATTGAATCCCGGCCGCGTCGGCCGCATTTCGATGGAGGCGAAATGCAAAAATGGCCGTGTGCTTGCGTTGTAGTGCACGTTAAAGAACCCCAGGTGGTCAAAATTAATCCGGAGCCCTCCACTACGGTGCGCCTCATAATGAGAACTGGTTTTGGTACGTAAAACCCCAGAAAGCAGAAGAAGTTGTTTACTCCTTTTCGTAGTTTCAGAATCCATATTAGAAGTTCAGGTGCTCAATTCTTGGCCAATCTCCCGAAGTGGGTACGAGCCATGGGCTGAGGACATCATCATCATCTTTTCGTTTTAGAGTGTGGTTTCAGAGTGCGTGCGCCTGCTTTTAATGATGAGGCATTTGTGACAATAGGCGGCAAACCCGTGCACCCTGCCATTGGCGTTGTTTATTTATTTATTTTCAAATACTGCAGCCCTATGCAGGGCTATTACAGGAGTGGTGTACATAGAATACACATATGAAAGCAGTAGAACAGTAATATCACACCAATGCTTCTACAAAATCAGATATCGCCATTTCACGAAAATCCCTGCAGGGGCGTCTGCGCAAGCAGGCGTTCGGTGAAGGCGCCACCACGTACCCGAGCACACGAGGGTTCGACCGTCCCGCGTGTAGCCGTGCGCGGCTTAGCCGTGTCCGGGGATAGGGGGATCCTTGGGGTTGAGCCGATGCCGGGTGCCTGGACCTTTACGGCCCCTCGGCGGAGGCAACACACCTCTTTGGCCTCTGCTTCACGTAGACGGCACCCCCGGACTGACCCACCTGGGGGAAATCGGTAGTTGCCTTTTCCTGTCTCTCTCTCTCTACAATCTTCGTCTTTCCCTCTCACTTTCAATCTTTCCTGTCACCTCCTCACTTCTTTTACTTCCGGTATTCTTGGCAGCGAGGGTTAACCTTGTGTGGTACAACCAACCTTGGCTGTACAGATTTGGTTATAGCGGCAACGTACAATTGGCGACCGCTGGACTTTTTTTCTTATAAGACCTGCGGCGTGCCCTTGTTGGGCTCCACGATGGGCGACTGGCGTTGCTGCCGAAAACTGACGATTTTCTATGGAGAATTGTTTCCCCAAACTCCCTGAACGCCCTCATAAGCGAGGGCGCATGGAAGTATTCCAGTTTTATGGCCTTCAACGGGAAAACTTTCCAAAGTATCATGTGATACATTCTGAAACACCAGAAAAGAGCGTGAGAGTCATCTCACCTTTCCTTGTAGCGAAATGTCTGTGCGATTCTATAGGCCCCGGTTACAAAGCCACGAAGCTAGCTAGTGGTGACCTTCTTTTGGAAGTCCATGATAAGAAGCAATATGAAAAGCTACAGAACCTCGTCTCTTTTGGGAACATTCCAGTGACCGTGACCCCACACCGAACTATGAACACTATCCGCGGCGTTATTTCAGATGAAGATATGATGGAGCTAACCGAGGCCGAACTTTTGGAAGGATGGAAAGAGCAAAATGTGATCAATATAAAACGGATTACAATAAGGCGCGACGGGAAAGACATTCAAACAAAGCACCTTATTGTCACCTTCGGCTCAAGCGTGCTCCCCGAGACAATGGAGGCAGGATATGTCAAGCTCCGGGTCAGACCGTACATAGCGAACCCCCTGCGATGCTTTAAGTGCCAGCGATTCGGGCACAGTTCACAGAACTGCCGAGGTCGGCAAACTTGTGCAAAATGCAGTGCTAATGAACACCTCGCTGAGTCATGTGAAAACACCCTCCACTGTGTGAACTGTGATGGAGAGCACGTCGCGTACTCGCGGTCGTGCCCATCATGGAAAAAAGAAAAAGAAATCGTAATCATCAAGGTGAAAGAGAATCTTTCATTTAAAGAAGCACGCAGGCTGGTATCCTACCTGCCAAAGAACAGCTTTGCCGAAGTGGCGCGTCAGGGGGCAGCGCCACAATGGCTCCCGGCGGCCGTCCGGCCCACGCAGAGTGAGCCGGCGGTGACGCCACCTGCCCTCTTGGCGGCTGCAGCCAGCGCTGCTCCGCCACCTCAGAAGAAGGGGCCATCGACCTCTGGGCTGCTGGCCTCAAGGGTATCGTCTCTTGGGACGAAGCCCTCTCGTAAAACACAGCGCTCGAAGAGCGTACGTCCAGGGGCTCGCAAGAAGCGATGGACGTAACACCGACCGTGACGGCGCATACAGCGCCTAAGGAGCGGCGCGATTCTATCGACCGCTCCAAAAAAGACAAACTTCGTGTCATGGCGCCTGGGAAAGGCCCCATGAGCTAATTTTCGTTTCTCCAACACACAGCACAATTAACACGTTTCTTATTATGCAAACACAAATACTCCAATGGAACGGTAGAGGACTTCTCCATAACCTAGACGATATCAAAGAACTCCTCCATAGATACAATCCAAAGGTGCTGTGTGTTCAAGAGACTCACTTGAAGCCCACACATACAAATTTTCTCCGACAATACACAATTTTTCGGAAAGATCGTGACGATGCTAATGCCTCATCCGGTGGTGTAGCCATCATAGTTGATAAGTGTGTAGCATGTCGCTCTTTTGAACTTCGGACGCCTCTTGAGGCCGTCGCCGCACAAGCAATCTTATTTGACAAGTTAGTTACAATCTGCTCGTTATACTTGCCGCCCAATCAACAGCTAAAAAAACAGATTTCTATTGCCTAGTGGACCAGCTTCCTGAACCCTACATGATCGTAGGTGATTTCAATGCCCACAACAGTCTGGGGGGAGATTCCAGGTGTGACGCGAGAGGGCAACTCGTCGAAAATTTTCTTTTAAGCTCTGGTGCATGCCTTTTTAATAAAAAAGAACCCACATATTTTAACTTCATGCATAACTCATACTCAGCCATTCATCTTGCCATTGGCTCTGCTTCACTAATTCCTGAACTGAAATGGGAGATAATCAAAAATCCACTAGGGAGTGACCATTTCCCTATAATACTTCAACTAGTAGAGCAACATGACCATCCACCACATACGCCTCGATAGAAGCTTGCAACGGCTGATTGGAAGCAGTTTAATGAATCAACTCTTTTAACACGAGATTTTATCAACGATTTTAGTATTTATGATGCAGTACGGAATTTTTTAGCTTTTATTATCAATGCAGCAGAAAAGTGCATACCTCAAACAAATGGCCGTTCATGTAAACGACACGTTTCATGGTGGAATTAGCGGTGCATACAGGCACGAAAGAGGCAAAATAAGGCATGGAACACACTGCGTCGATCACCAACTGCAGAAATTCTAGTAGAATTTAAACGCATCAAATCGCAGGGAAGGCGGACAAGGCGACAGGCAAGGAGAACGAGCTGGGAGAGATTCCTCTCAGGCATAAATTCCTACACACAGGAGGCGAAAGTTTGGATTAGGCTTTGGAGGCTTAACGGGCAACCGACCCAGCCATTACCCTTGGTCGATGATCAAGGGAATACCTTGGAAGAGCAGGCAGACGCCCTTGGGGAGCACTTCGAGGCCGTCTCTAGCTCAAGTAATTATTCTAGGTCATTCCTTAGATATAAAGAAATAGCGGAACGGAAAACACTTGATCGGAAATGCCGACCGAATGAATCTTATAACCGTCCTTTCAGCGTTGCCGAGCTGAAAGCCTCATTAAACGCATGTCAGCGCTCCGCACCCGGAGCTCACAGGATTGTATATGACATGATAAAAAACTTGCAACAAGACACACAAATAACACTTCTTGCACTTTTTAACGCCATTTGGACTTCTGGATACGTGCCTTCAACATGGAGGGAGGCTATTGCAATTCCGATATTGAAACAAGGTAAAGACCCATTTTCAGTTAAAAGTTACCGTCCGATAGCGCTTACCAGCTGTCTTTGCAAGCTATTTGAGAACATTATAAATCAGCGTTTGTTACATTTCCTCGAGTCTAACAAAATGCTTGACCCTTATCAATGTGGTTTCAGAGAAGGTCGCTCTACAACCGACCATCTAGTACGCATCGAGTCGCACATACGTGATGCCTTCATTCATAAGCAGTACTTCTTGTCCATGTTTCTCGCATGGAAAAGGCGTACGACACGACGTGGCGCTACGGGATATTGCGAGATTTGGCGTAAATGGGTATTCGCGGAAACATGCTTAACGTTATAGCAAGCTATTTGTCAAACCGCATATTTCGTGTCATAATTGGAAATGCTCTCTCCAGGCCATTTCTCCGGGAAACTGGGGTGCCACAAGGCAGTGCACTGATCTGTACTTTTTTTATAGTAAAAATGAATTCTCTACGCTCCTCAATTCCGCCTACCATTCAGTATACGTTGATGATGTGCAAATAGGTTACAAATCGTGTAATCTCGCAATTTGCGAGCGACAGGTTCAGCTTGGCCTGAACAGGGTATCAAAATGGGCTAATGAAAATGGGTTTAAGCTAAATCCTCAGAAAAGTTCCTGCATCCTTTTTACAAGAAAGAGAGGCCTGGTCCCAGATGTTGATATTTAACTTGATGGACACCGCATACCTCTGCACACTGAGCACAAATTTTCGGGTGTCATGCTTGACTCCAAGCTATGCTTCATAGCCCACATTAAATATATTAAGAA
This sequence comes from Dermacentor silvarum, assembly GCF_013339745.2. Classification (NCBI taxonomy): domain Eukaryota; kingdom Metazoa; phylum Arthropoda; class Arachnida; order Ixodida; family Ixodidae; genus Dermacentor; species Dermacentor silvarum. Next base: position 127,601,203 of record NC_051156.1, on the reverse strand, counting down.
TAAATGCTTAAAAACAATGAATATTCTTAAAGTTTTGTCACATACAACATGCGGTATTGATAGGAAGTGTCTAATAAACCTATATCAGAGCCTAATACTATCCCGTTTGGATTATGGCGTTGTAGTCTATCACTCTGCCACACCTAGCGCATTAAAGATACTGGATGCCGTACTCAGGCGTCCGCTTGGCCACAGCACCTTCAGGACAAGTCATGTACCAAGTCTGTACATGGAATCTAATGAGTGGTAACTCAACCTGCAAAGGTCGTACACTAGTCTTACGTACTTCCTCAAAGTTCTTTCAAACCCAGAACATTCTTGTTACGCAACTGTAAATGACATGACGTGGGCTACACTGTTTCATAATCGCCCAACGTTCACAGAACCCTTCTCGCTGCGTGTTAGAAGGCTTAGTGAAGAAATGGGTGTCTCGCTTCTAGAACACAGTCTAAAGACCCCAGCAAAGTTCTGACCGCCGTGGCACTCGGAAATCATAGAATGTGACACGTCATTTGTGCAAGTTTCAAAGTACGACTCACAAGATCACATTCGTATGCACTTTCTAGAACTGCAAGCGAAATATTCCTGCATGGAATTTTACACGAATGCATCAAAGTCTCATGCGGGCGTGTCCTATGCAGCAGTTGGACCATCATTTTCAGAATCAGATGTTCTGCACCCACTAACGAGCATCTTTACGGCTGAAGCCTATGCATTATTGTCGGCTGCAAAGCATATCATGCATATAAATTTAGAGAAGGCAATTATATTCACCGATCCATTAAGCATAATTCAGGCTTTAATGTCGCTACAACTATAAAAGCACAGAAATCCTGTAGTAAATGAACTCTATTCGCTTCTGTGCACTAGTTATGCTGCTGAACAACGTATCATAATATTCTGGGTTCCTGGCCACAGAGACATTCCGGGGAATGTGCATGCTCATGAACTCGCTACATGTACAGCAACGAAACCTCGCAATACTCCTATGGCTGTCACAGCTATAGATTTGAAACCTTTCCTGCGGAGAAAACTAAGAAGCTATTGGCAACGCCTTTGGGAAGCTGAAACGTCTAATAAGCTTCACCTAATTAAACCTCAATTCGGGTTTTGGCCATCACCAACGAAATCACGGGCAGCCGATTTCTTAATTGGGTTGAGAATTGGACATAAGTGCGGCACACACAACCACTTGTTGACCGGCGATGATCCTCCAATCTGTGGGAAATGTAGTGAGAGGTTGACCGTCATTCATGTACTACTGGAATGCCGGGAAGCAGACGCTGAAAGGAAAAAAACACTTTCTTCTTGCGTACAGATAATCTATTCCTCTTCACCCAGCAATGTTTTTTTGGTAATGAACCGCTATTTAACATGAAATCAGTACTAGACTTTTTCAATGAAGTCCACTTATTGGATGTTATCAGCCCCAAAAATTCGTAACACGGCGTCTCTTGAGCAGTCGCTGTAGCGAAGGTAGTGTTTTGTATAGCGCATGCCTCAAGACCCTTAATCTTGAAGGGCCCTGATGAGGCAGTAGTGCTTTTGACAGTCACGTATTTTAGTACATCACTTCTTCGTAGCACACCTTTTATTTTCGCCCAACATGTCATAGTACATTATAAGTATCACTGTCTTAATTTTATTTAAGTATACATTTTACGCACTCTTCAGCGAAAGATTATAGGCCTCTATACAGCCGCGTCGTATATACCACCTGATAATAATCACAACATCGACTACATCATACCACTGTCTGGCGCTCTTTGGCCTTCCGTGGCCCTTGCGCCATAAAACCCCATTATTCATCATCATCATTTCACGAACACAACCGGATAAATCATTCGAGCATTCAATAACTCTCGGAAAGAAGCTGAATTTGACGGCATTTGTACGTCTGCGCCCGGGGAACTGCTATGTTGTTGAAAGCGTACTCATGCTGCGATGGAGAATGACTGTTTGTTAATGACAATACTACTGTTTTTTTAAGTTTATGCGCATCTGCCAAATCCGAGCACCATGAGCAAGACTACCCGAAAGAATCTTGAAGTAAAGTGTGATCATTAGGAAAAGTAATTACCTGGTAAAGCACGCAGTCGTTGGCATAGAGACGGACTTTGGACCTAATATTTCTGGGAAGGTCATTTATAAAAATCAAAAATAGCAGGGGTCCCAATACGGAGCCTTGCGGAACACCAGATGTTACTTTTATTGCTGAGCACGAATTGGAATTAAATGACACGAACTGAGAGCGCGGGTTGAGAAAGCTAGCTATCCATTCGATCAATTGATGATTATTTAAAATTGCGCTTAGTTTACTTAGAAGCTAGTTGTGTATAACGATGTAGAAAGCCTCGGAAAATCTAGAAGTAACGCATCAATTTGATTACCAGTGTCTAAATTCCTAGCAATGCCATGTGAAAATTCTACTATTTGCGTTATTGTGTTGAAACCACGACGAAATCCGTGTTGTATGCTGGACAGAAGGTCGTTCGATTCAAGATACTCAGTTATAGGTTTATGAATGATATGCTCCAGCAGCTTCCGTGATGTCATGTGCATGCGGTGATCGTACGCCGGAAGACGGACGATACACCCCCGGTTTCTCCCATTGAGTACTCAACAAAAGCACACTCTTTCTCAAGACCTCATAAACAGATGTGACAACATGTTCCCATGGCTTCCAGGGCATTGTGGCATCGTTGGTAATGACCTTGGTGATGATGCCGCCCGGTCATCGCACAATGAAACACTGACCATTGCTATACCTTTATGAAGGACAGACGCTGCGCGGGGTCTTCATTTATATCTTCGAACCATGACTGAAACTTCAGTGGAACACCCCTGTTTTCTGAAACTGCCGTTTCCACCGAATGGATCCTATACACTGAAGCTGCAGATTCCATCGAACTTCTCCCGCCGTGACGCAACTTTACTTTGCCGCCACTGGGGTGGCATTTACGAAAGCTTACTCATTCCTTATTTGAATGTCCGACACACCGATCTGTGATTCATGCAACTGTGAAGAGACGATTGAGCATGTGTTGTGTTTTTGTAATCTTTATGACATCGAACTCCACGTTCTTCGGAGTGTGTTAAAACCATTCGGCAGCGGACCATTTTCAGAAACAAAGATTCTTGGATCATCGCCCCACCGTCGCAGGCTTACAAAGTGACGCGGGCATTGCTACGATTCATGAACTCGACTGGCCTCAGTGACCAATTGTGAAGTGTTGGGCAAGCGCACGTATTCACACTGAAAGTATCTTCTTCCCTCTCCTTTTTTTCTTTTCATCCCTTCAATTGCCTTCCCTCGTGTAGGGTAGCAAACCGAACGTGCGTCTTGTTGACCTCCCGGCCTTTCCGTCCTTCTTTTTCCTCCTCCTCATCCTATACCCTCCTCCTATACGCTCCCTATTCCCTCTTCCTCTACCCGGACGGCAACCATCGGAATAGGCCAGACTCGATCGGATACGATCGACGCGCCGAACGAAGGAACGCCGTAAGGGGTGATAGTCTCCCCGATTCTTTTCAACGTTGCGATGCTAGCACTAACCAAAGAGCTGTGGAAGATCCCGGGACCTAGGTTACGCCCTGTACGCAGATGACATCACGCTTTGGGCCACCAATGGCTGCCTCGCGCAAAAAGATGTGATCCTTCAGGAGGTCGCGACGGCCGTCGAGAGATTTGCGACAGCTAGCGTGATGCGTTGCGCGCCCGAGAAGTCTGAGGTGATATGGGTGCACAGAGGAGGAATCTACAAGTCCGCCGCCGTTTATCTGGAGTGCGAGAAGTTCACGGAAAGCAATAAGACTAGGACTCTGGGTTTTTGGATCCAGAGCAACCTGAAAGCCATCCAAACCCTATGGTCCGCCGATTACCCTATCTCGCGGATTATCAAACGAATAAGAAGAAGCCGCAAGGGCATTCGAGAAGAGGACACGCTCCGCCTCGTCCAGGCCCTGGTGATCAGCAGAGTAACGAATAGGATGCCGTATCAGTACCACTCGCTAAACAAACGCGACCAAGAACAAGTCGATGCCATCATCAGAGACGCGTACAAAACGGCCCTGGGTCTCCTTGTCACCACCTCAAACGACAAGTTAGCGGATCTCGGTATCGACAACACCTTGGATGAACTGTCGGACGTGGTTATGGCTTCACAAAAAGCCAGACTACAGCACACGGTGGCGGGCATAGCCATCATCCATCGGACCGGAATTAACGGCAACGCAGCTCCGTGCCCTCGATGGGCAACGATCACTCCCGCCGCAGGTCCGAAGCAAGATCAAGGTGAACCCCATCCCGAAGCACATGAGTCACGAACTCAACGTAGGACGACGCAAGGCTCGCATCGACAGACAGCACCGACAATTCAAGGATGACCCGTACGTAACGTACGTGGACGTGGCGTCGTACCCTACAGGGGGCCTCTTCGCAGTAGCCGCCGTGAACTGGAGAGACAACTCCTTGACCCTCGCGGCCTCCATATGGGCAGAGACCCTTGCTGCGGCTGAGATCATAGCCGCGACGCTAGTAATAAAGCAACTAGACAGGGTGGGCAGAGAAGTTCATGTCGTTACCGACTCGCCACAGGCCTGCCGTAACTTTAGCAAAGTACGAACACGTACCGCTGCTGGCGGCTCAGATTCTAGGCTCCTATGCTGCGAGAATCCCATTAAATCACGTGGACGTCGGGCCACGTGGGACTGGAGGGGAACGAAAGGGCGAATGCCTTAGCTCCAGCGCTAATCAATCGAGTGGGCCAAACCAATCGTCTCTCAATCTCCACCCTTTACCTTCGTGCCCCTGCCATCCAATTACTGCGACCACCTCCAGATCCAACGGCTCAACCGCAGGATTTATGCTCTACCTCACAAAAAGGTCAGCACTGAAGAGGCAGTAGCTCTCAGACTTATTCAGACTAACACATTCCCAAACCTACACAGATACAGCAAAATGTACCCACAAACATATCACGGCATCCGCCCCTGGTGCGGCGACACACGCCCTACAATCTTCCACATCGTCTGGGGTTGCGGTGGAAAACCTCACCACTTAAAGGCGCCTAGCACGTCATTTGAGCGGTGGGAGGTACAGCTGACGGGCGATACCCTGGCGGGACAAGAAGCTCTCGTCCAGCAAGTACATCGAGCAGCCATGGCCAGTGGAGTCATGGAATGAGGACACCACGCACTCGACCTCAAGAGCACCGACCTCGATGGTCCAAATTAATGCTTTGTCTCTCTCTCTCCTCCTCGTCACTCTCTTTCGTTGGCACTATAAGCGGACTCATAGTTCAGTGGTTTGTGGTACTTTTGACCACCACCTACAACCTCTGTTACGTATTTGACAGTGTGCTCTACGTCCAATGTCGCCTTCCAATTCGTGCGTGTTTTGAATGACTGGCAGTATATGGTTTTGAGATGATGTTTTGGGCTCTCCAGGAATCGACTCCTCATATCGCAACTATAAAAGCGACAGCTATTTATAAAAAAAAGAAAGCAAAGGAAAAACTTTATTTCTGTACATTTTTAACATATTCCGGTGAGTGGTTGCTTTATTGCCCTCTTAGCTAAAAGTAGACAAATTCCAGTCTGCCATTGGTGACCTTTTGAGCTGTAATCACAGCTAAAACCTGTGCCGAGCATCAGTCACGAGCGTTCGGAAATATTTGGCACCGGCGCTGTGCCAGGTAGCTAGTGCCGTAGCAGAGCCGCACCTGGCAAGTACTGAATGACGCCATCTCAAGCCTGCTATAGACAATGTTTTCTCAGCGATATTACCCCCACTCGTTGTGTGCCGAACCCATGACCTTTCTGTAATACCTCCCTCCACACTCACGTCAGCGGTTCGAAAGGCTTGAGCCGTTTCACCGTCGTTGGAGACATGAAAAAGGAAAAACATCTCCTTTGTAGCGGCAAGAAAACACACGCCGCGATGCATGCTGACCTGGTTTGACTCTAGATTAACACCGGAACTGCGTCAAGCAGTGATGAGGTGACTAATGTGGGAAAGGAAAGGAATTTAGTGAATAACTATAAGCAATAAAGGCACACGCACGCACACACGTTAGTGCGTCGACGTCAAACAGCCGCCATCATGGATGATCAAGCGTTAGTATGGCAAGTGACAGGCATAGCAACAAGGAAGGATACTGGATTATACGACATATAACCAAATCATCTGCAAATCTCAGAATGACACTACATATGTAAAACCAACTTGACTTCAGACATACTGTGTCTCGCTACATTTTTCGAATGCGAATCTCATCACAATCGACGCTAATCGTGAGATGAGGTCTGCCGTAATTGTTTTTCTCTTTCGAAATTAGTCTGCAGCGATTACTTTAGCAGCTGTGAGACGTCCCTGATACTCACTGTCGCAGCAAGTATCACGAACTCAGCGTCTTGTTTTTAATAATGTGTTTCGTAGGCTAGATATCGCCTAACCGCAACTCAAGCAGCAACGTCCAAGACTCACCAGTATTCCCGTCCACAGAGTTCAAGCAGTGTTATTCGGGATCCGCGTACGATGCAGGCCGACTCCCGCACGCTGAAAATCTCTACTTCACCGCTCCCGAACAGGCACTTCAAACGAGCGAAATAACGTGAGGAATCAGAGTGCAAAATACGGTGTACTTAAGGCGAATGACCGCGCTTCGATGTATGGGAAAAGAAGACGACGATGAGCGGTGGTTGTTGTGGACCATCTAGCTTGCGCTCGCCAGTAACCAGACCTGCCTTTCGAACGGCCTTCCGCAACGCAACGTCCAGGCCTGCTTGAAGACCAACACCCTCCTTTTAAGTTTAATTCATGAACGATGAACCATGAACTGTGAGGTAAAGCGTTAAAATTTTGAACCGCGAGAGCATTTTTCACATGGGAGGTCTTGGTGCTGAACATTGTTTTGAGTTTAGGTCACTATACAACACACATGGCATTTAACTGTATAATGTATAATTAGGAACCCTAATTTTGTACACTTTGTCATGTAAGTGAAACGCCATGATAAGTGTGAGAGAAAGCTTGTGGGTAAAATTCCTCTTATTACGTAATATGCTTGTTTACTTTGCAGCGCCACGGTCGCTTTTCTCACCCTCTGTGGTGATTTGTAGGACTTGAGTGTGCAGGGACTGTGCAGATTTCGTGAAGATATGTAATCTGAATAGGTGCACTGTCTAAGGTTTTCGTCACTTTGGATGTCCCTCTCTACACGCACTTTCATGTGTTGAAGGCCACCAATATTCGACATGACGAAGGAGGTGTTCTTGTATTCTTATGGGTTCTCGAAGAAAACTGCTAACCACTTGTTGGAGAGAGAGAAAGAGTGACAGAACAAAAGGGAAAGGAAGAGGGGTTAACCAGAGGGCAAGATCCGGTTCGCTACGCTACGCTAGGAGACAGAGGAGCGAGTGGTTTGAGGTTTCAAGGTAGCAACATTGGACATCGATATTTCGAAGAAACCAAACAACGATGGCGGAGTTAATTCAGGTAGCAATCTTCAACGTGTTGTTTTACTTGCGGCTTATGGTAATGCAACGGATGGCCGCCTTATGGGGTAGCGCACGCCAAATATGGTGCTTGTTACACGCCTTTCTTTAATTGTTCGAGTTACTGTGTTCTTCCAACATGGTCACACTCTGGCGTCGACAGTAGCCTTTCTGCCGTTGATCGCTAACTACGCCCTTTTCATTTCCGTTCGAAGCTATAGCTGACGGCGCTTCAGAACAAACATTTGACGTTCATAAGCTGTCATGTATTGTTGCCGTTGCAGCCACTTTACGCTCTCCTCACACTAATTTCACACACAAAAAAGTAGCCCGCTGAATTCGCTGGCGTCATTGTCAGCAGCCGAGCATTGCATCTGAAATTATTTCGCTGCTTTTGTTCGCGTAAACTCTCTAAAATGAGTATCCGTATTCCCAAACGTACAATGAACTCAACGCTTTCCTTCAGCGAACGTTAGTTTTTCTATACAAGATGCGGTAGCTAATACTGTATCTCCAGTGGCAGTGACGCACAGGCCTAGAGAGAGAGCACGCGCCGACGCCCTTTACCTTAGCGGCCGCGAATTCGCACGTCAGTCGTGCGGTGTGCCGGCAGAACTGACGTCCACATTGACAGATAACACATCGAATTGGAAACCTCTCGCGCCACCGGCTTCCTACGGCTTACAACTGTGCCACTACGGCATGTTTGCTGCAAGCCTGGATGTGCAGCGTGCATGAGTTAGCAGTGTGATAAAGTTTACGTGATTAAAGATTTGCAGTTATCATTCTCATTCTAAATTGTGGGAGGAGAGAAATCAACATTTTGCTTGGAAACTTTCTCCGTTTCAAACTTTATGCAGGGTCCCGGTCAGTAGTGCACCTCCTCGACCACTGTCTTCATTTGAAAAGCACAGGCAATAAAGCCTATTTTCCGGTCCCTGCAAGCGTCTACAATTGCTCGTGGCTGAATTAGTTCGTCAGCTTGCAATGGGCGTTTGTCATTCAGTATCTCTGCGTTACTAGAGTTTGGCCCGAGTTCAATAAATATGCAAAGCTTTCATTACGTGTGCTTATATTTATCTTTGTTACATTTTTGCTGATCTGGCTAAATTATGATCCCGGCCACGGCGGCCGCATTTAGATGGGGGCGAAATATGGAAACACCCGTGTACTTAGATTAGGTGCACGTTAGAGAACCTCAGGTGGTCCAAATTTCCGGAGTCCCCCACTACGGCGTGCCTCATAATCAGATCGTCGTTTTGGTACGTAAAACCCCCTATATAATTTTTTAATTATTTTTCGTTTCTTTGTTGTTTTTTTTCAGCACTGGCAAGGCTTTCGTGCCCTTTCATGCAGTTTCGTGCACTTTTTACCCTGCTTCTAAAAGGATAGTCCCCAGGAGCTGTCAAAATGCTGAAAGGCACCGACATATACGTGAATCTTTTATGCAGTGTCACTGGCCATTGTGGCTTTCAAAGTACGTACAATGCAGTGCTGTGTCTTGAATAAGCACTGCTACATACTGCTACTTCACAACCTGGACATAGAAAGCATAGATTGGACGTTTCCGACAAGGCGGTCCATTCATCAGCGCGTGCAGCGACAGCAATCAGGCATGTCGTGGACTGGGACGCGCTAACAAAGGAGCTCGCGTCGAGTCAACAACAACCACCACCATCGATGGAAACGGTAATTACAGTGAAGATTGCTACGAATCCTAATCCTGACCAGAGGGACGTCACGCAAAGCCCACTAATTGATGAAAGGGGCCATCGTTGCCCAAAACTGTGGGAACAGCTTCAAGCTCAGTTTCCCAGGTGGCCACGCAAATTCAAGAATGCGACAGCAGGGGTGCAACTTTGGAGGCGGGCCCTTCGGAATGGTGAGTAAACATGGGAGGGATGTGGCGACCGCTTGAACGATTGGGATTGGCCGAGCTACCGACATCACATTCCCCAGTCCAGTCTCCTAGGGAAGACGACGGTATTAAAAGCGGGGACGTGTGATGCAGTGACGGTGGTTCTGACGTGTCCTGATGTGAACTCAGACGTTTACTATGCTCCTGATGGAGTTTGCTTCTGTACCAGGGGCCAGTATAAGTATTGTAAATTAAGCCATTTTCCACTACCGGATGTCTTCATCAATGGGTATGGTGCATTCTTGGTCCAAACGCCACCTGGAGCCTTAACAAACTGGTTGGCAGCAGTGAGATCATGTAGGAAGCCCTCAGGATCGGGGATCGGCGGACCTGGGAACGTGGCTCCGGGAGACACGGCCTTCGCAATCTCGAGGTAAATGGCGGACGGAAGAGTGACTTCTGTGGATCTGGGATCAGCAGAACTCTTCGTGGCTCATGGAGGCTCAACCGTTGCAGTAACGCCATGCAATCTTCGATGACTCGAGAAAACTGGAAGGAAGAGCAGCAGAAGATGGCAGTCCTTACGATCTGGGATCGGCGGACCTGGGAACGTGGCTCCGGCAAACACGACCTTCGCAAGCTCGAGATTGGGTGAGTGCTTGAGCGACTACGTTTTGCCGGACGATAAGGACAGGGTTCTGTCGGGCAATTAGCTTTCATTCAGCGCCACCGGGTGTGCGGTCAATACAGGGGAAATTGTAGTCAGTTCTCGGAAAAGCATGGATATCAGAGTGTTAAAGAAAGGAGAGCTGTTGATGTTTGCAGGAGAGCTTGGTATGGATATTAGCCATAAGTTGAGGAAGCCTGAAATTCGTACTGTGATTGACGAAGAAGGCTTCGAGGAGGATGAGCTCACGGATGCCTGGGAAAAGATATGGCGCGAGTGGAAAGAAAGGGTGGAAGCGAAGGAGCGCGTGAGGAAAGAAAGAGCCGAAAAAAAGGAGCATGACATTCGGACGGAAGAAATGCAGAGGGACGCTCAGCTGCTTAGAGTTCGACGGGCACGGTTTAATTTGCGCAATTTTAAGGAAGGTGAAAGCATTCAATGTTTTCTGGCCATTTTAGAGCACGTGTGCACAGAGGTAGAGCACGACCGTGACTTTTGGTCGTTTAGTTCATTGGGAGTATTTGCCGGTAACGTGGCATGTTCTTTAGCTCACCTTTCCGACGAAGACTTCAGCAATTACGATAACGCTAAGAGTGCGTTACTCCGTAATTTCATCATTTTTGTTGAGCACGAGAGGGAGAGCCCGAATGACGATACACAAAATGCAACCAAACAGGAAAAGACAGCTGGCGCCGGATACGTAGTTAAGCCGGAGGAGGAAACCTTTCCGTTTTCTCCGAAAGAAATTCAGGAAGATAGTCAGGCGCTGAGTTGCGACTATCGAAGTGTAAAGAAAGAAGAAGAAACAGGTAGCTCCGGAGATGTAGTTAAGTCGCAAGAGGAAATCATTAGGATTTCTCAGACCGAAATTCCAGAAGGTAGTTTGGCACGTGCTGCGATGATCGAAGTATTCAGCAAGCGGAAGAAACAGGTAGCTTTAGAGATGAAATTAAGCCGGAAGAGGACATCTTTCCAATTTCCCCGAAAGAAATTCATGAAGGGGGTCAGGCTGAGGAGCCGCCAACGGTAAGAAAGAAACAGCACTCAGAATTGAGCACGAGAAAGAGTGCGAAGAGAAAGAGGTGTCGCAAATTCAGGAATGCGGCATAGAAGGCAACGCGGCCGAATACCTCGAAAGCCACTAAACCTTGCGGGGAGCGCATTGAAAGAGTAAGTAAGGTGCGTTTGTCTATTGGAATGTTTCGAGTCAGAGCGTGTCCAAACCGCCTGACTAGGAAGAAAAGAAAACGACGTTCGGCGTGGCGGAGGACAATAGGTAGATGGCAGTTATTTTCCCCCCCTTGGAGTTGTCAAGGTGTACAAGTCATGACACCGGAAAGCTAGGCAGTAAGGCGAGGCAAATTCTTCATACAGGACAGGGAATTCGAAGTGCGATGCCTACAAGGCATGTGGCCTGTACGTAAAGTGTCGGGGGTTAGCAGCAAGGGAAAGGACCTGCGTGCCCTTTGTGTGCCCTGGTTGACAATACGAGCTTTCAGGCTGCGCCCACCTCATGTACGGCTTAAAGATAAAGACGCAGTCGTGGGCTATTCAAAATGAAAGGCGGAAAACATGTTTTGTGTAAACAGTTTCTTTGTTTATTTTTGTGCAGTTTGTGTCTTTTTTTAATGCTTTTGCCGAGCATCAGTCACGAGTGTTAGGAAATTTTTCGCACCAGTACTGTGCCTGATCACTGGCGCCGAAGCAGTGCCGTACCTGGCAAGTACTGAATGACGCTATGTCAAGCCTGCTATAGATGATGTTTTCTCAGCGATATTGTCCCCACTCGTTGTTAGCCGAACTCATGACCTTTCTGTAATACCTCCCTCCCCACTCACGTCAGCGCCTTCGAAGGGCTTGAGGCGATTCACCATGGTTGGAGACATGAAAAAGGAAAAAGATCTCCTTTGTAGCGCCAAGAAAACACACGCCGCGATGCATGCTGACCTGGTTTGACTCTAGGTTATCACCGGAACTGTGTCAAGCAGTGATGAGGTGAGTAATGTGGGAGAGGAAAGGAATGTAGTGAAGAACTATAAGCAATACAGGCACACGCCCGCACACACGTTAGTGTGTCGACGTCATACAGCCGCCATTATCGATGATCAAGCGTTAGTATGGCAAGTGACAGGCATAGCAACAAGGAAGGATACTGGATTATACCACATATAACCAAATCATCTGCAAATCTCAGAATGACAACTACATATGTAAAACCAACTTGACTTCAGACATACTGTGTCTCGCTGCATTTTTCAAATTCGAATCTCATCACAATCGACAGTCATCGTGAGATGAGTTCTGCCGTAATTGTATTTCTCTTTAGAAATTAGTCTGCAGCGAATTACGTCAGCCGCTGCGAGAGGCCTCTGATACTCGCTGTTGCAGCAAGCTGTCACTAACCCAGCGTCTTGTTTTATAATGTGTTTCGTACGCTAGATATCGCCTAACCGCGACTCAAGCAGCAACGTCCAAGACTCACCAGTATTCCCGTCCACAGAGTTCAAGCAGTGGCAATGGGGATCCGCGTACGATGCAGGCTGACTGAAAATCGTGAAAATCTCCACATCTCCGCTCGGGAACAGACACTTCAAACAAGCGAAATAACGTAAGAATTCAGAGCGCAAAAGACGGGTTGAACTCAAGAACGATGACGCCGTGAACCGTGAGGTAAACCGTTGAAATTTTGAACCGCGAGAGCATATTTCACATCGGAGGTCTTGGTGCTGTACAGTATTTTGAGTTTAGATCACTAAACAACACACATGGTATTTGAGAGCATTATGTATTATTCAGAACACCAATTTCGTACACTTTGTCATGTAAGTGAAACGCCATGATAAGTGCGAGAGAAAGCTTGTGAGTGAAATTTCTCTTTTTATGGCGCCTCCTGCGCCAGACCATGGGGTAATTCCTTAGCAGTGGATGTAATGTGCTTGTTTCTTTAGCTGCGCCACGGTTGCTTTTCTCACCCTCTGTGGTGATTCGTTGGAATTGAGGGTGAGAGTCCTGTGTGGGTTGCATGAAGATGTGTAAGCTGAATACGTGTGCTGTCTATAAAAGATGCGGTAGCTGATATTTGTATCTTCTGTGGCGGTGACGCACCGGGCCTGCGAGAGCACGCGCCGACGCCTTTTAACTTAGCGACCGCGAATTCGCACGTCAGTCGTGCGGTGTGCCGGCAAAACTGACGCCCACTTTGACATATCGCCCACCAAATTGGAAACCTCTCGCGCCGCCGGCTTCCTACGACTCACCACTGCACCGCAAGGGCATGTTTGCCGCTAGCCTGGATGTGCAGCGTGCGTGAGTTAGCAGTAGAATAACGTTGACGTGATTAAGGCGTTTCTACGGTACTTGATTAATAGAGGCCGGATCTTTAGGCATTAAAGAAGCGCGTTTTAGGCGCCAGAAATACGCAGGCAAAACAACGTTTTAGACCTCCAACGTCGTAAAAATAGGCACAAATCATTTTTACATAAATTCAAATATTTCGAAACGAAGACGTGCGCAGGCCTATATCTACGAAAGGAAAGCAAGAAATGTTATTGTCTATGATGGCACATAGGCGCCAACAGTTGAACATAGCCGTGCAATTGTCCCATAAAACTGGTGGACTAATGACCATCAATTGCCTTCATTCAATAAGCACACTGCTCATATGCATGTTCAATGGTCACTGTACTCGAGCGTCGCATATAGTGAAACAGGCATGAAAAAGAATACTTGAAAGCTGGGAATTCTGAATAAAAGCCGATACTTTGTCTGCCTGACGCAATTAAATTAAGACACAGCAAAAACAGAAAAATAACAAATGCAAGAGAGACTACGATTTATTAAGAATTTAGCATGTTCTTACATGAGGACTGTTAGGTAAAACTCTTCGCAATTTCCTCATATACAATGACATTATCCGAATTTTACAGGCCAGACGTCCGAACACTGCCAAATACACTTCCGCCCATTTGAAGTGCACAGTGTTTGAAGAACTTTTTTTGCAGAACACGCGGAACGTAGTCTAAGAATCACTGTGAAGATTGTGGCAACAATAGAAAACTACCACAATCTCCAGATTTTTGGATTCAAAATTGTGCCTGTTGTCACTGAGAATGATCTCGTACGCTGAGAAGGAACGCCCGATGGCGAAGAACACCTTAAAAATAAATTACAAGCAAAACAAAAGCCGCGTGCACATCACATTTTTCTTTCTTCTTTTGCTCTACACCTTCCTTTCCCCTGACGGTCCTCCGTGGTTTCGCATTCGCCAACCGCTCGCGCAATGTCAGCGCGGCGGCATATGCTGGCCGGCGCGTCCCATTTCAACGCTGCCAGCGGTTGTTTTCCGGGAGTTGGTTGAACTAAAGGACTGGGTTGAACCCCATAGAGTTGCGAACAGTCAATGTTGCCCGGTAACATGAATAACGGTCTCTAACTGCAATCGAAAGCGAAACTTGAGGCTAGATAGTGTTCAAATAGGCGCTGATATTGAAAATAGGCATTTATAGGCATTTATAAGCATTTAGGCACAAACGCCAAAATAGGCATTTATAGGCACTATAAAAACACTATAAAAAGCCCTTCTTAACCTCTAATTCATGCTCATATAACAAAGTGGGGTGATAGAAGCGCAAGGAGCAAAACAGGCATTTGCCTAAAATCCGGTCTCTATTGATTAAATATTTCTATTCGCAGAAACATTTTACGCGTCTTAGCAGCACCTCTACCGTACACAAGTCCCTATCGCAGCAATTTAGATGTATATATAGCCGAGAAACTTGGACCATTGCGTTCGTTATTGGTTATCCATTCATTCATTTGGCGTTTGCGCGTTTCATTTATTATTTAAATGTTCTCCCTAGTTGTTATTGCACAGAACATAATTTTATTTATTATTATACTTTAGGGGAAATATTATTATATTTTTTGGGGAAAGATCGAGGAAGGCATAAAATACGGATGCAGCATTAAATCAGTAAGACGAAAGCTTGGCATAGGACAAGGCAAGATGTGTGGATGACATAATAAAAACCGCGGAAGAATTTTATACTGACCTGTACAGTACCCAAACCAGCCAAGCTACTTTCATTCGAAATAGCGATACAGAGGCTCCTTCTGTAACTAGCGATGAAGTTAGAATGACTTGATAGACATGACCAGGGTAAAAGCTTTTCGAGAAGATGGAATAACAATACATTTAATCAAAGATGGAGAAGATATCATGCTTGAAAAGCTTGCGGCCCTTTATACGCAATACCTCACAACTTCAAGTGTACCAGAGAGCTGGAAGAACGCCTACATTATACTAATCCATGAGAAGCGAGAGGTTAAAGAATTGAAGAATTATAGACCTATTAGCTTGCTTTCAATATTGTATAAAATATTCACCAAGATAATTTCCAATAAAGTCAGGGCAAGACTTCACTTCAGCCAACCAAGAGAACGGGCTGGCTTCAGGAAGGGATATTCAACGATAGATCATATCCATACCATCAATCAGGTAATCGAGAAATCTGCAGAGTACAATCAACTTCTTTATATGGCTTTCATAGATTATGAAAAAAACATTTGATTCAGTACAGATACCAGCAGTCATAGAGGCATTGCGCAATTCAAGTAGTACAGGAGGCATACGTGAATATCTTAACAAATATCTACAAGGATTCCAAAGCTACCTTGGTTATCCACAAGAAAAGTAGACAGTTACCTATCCAGAAAGGGGTCAGGCAGGGAAACACAATCACTCCAATGCTATTCACTGCATGCTTAGAAGAAGTATTTGGAGCTCTTATACTGGGAAGGTTTACGAGTGAGGATCAACGGCGAATATCTCAGCAACCTTCCGTTTGCAGATGACATTGTCCAATTCCGCAACAATGGAGACGAATTACAGCAAATTATTGAGGACCTTAATCGAGAAAGTGTAAGAATTGGGTTGAAGATGAATATGCAGAAGACAAAGAAAATGTCTAATAGCCTGGTAATGGAACAATAATTCAGGATTGCAAGTCAGCCTCTAGAGTCTGTAAAGAAGTACGTTTATCTAGGTCAGTTACTCACAGGGGACCCTGATCATGAGAAAGAAATTCACAGAATAATAAAATTGGGTTGGAGTGCATACGACAGGCATTTCCAAATCCTGACTGGGAGCTTACCACTGTCGTTGAAAAGAAAAGTGTACAATTACTGCATTCTACCGGTACTAACATATGGGGCAGAAACTTGGAGGTTAAGAAAGAAGCTCGAGAACAAGTTAAGGACCGCACAAAGAGCGATGGAACGAAAAATCTTAGGACTAACGTTACAAGACAGGAAGAGAGCGGTGTGGATCAGAGAACAAACGGAGATAGCCAATATTCTAGTTGACATTAAGCGGATGAAATGGAGCTGGGCAGGCCGTGTAATACGTAGGATGGATAACAGATGGACCATTAGGGTTACAGAATGGATACCAAAAGAAGGGAAGCGCTGTCGAGGTCGGCAGAAAACCGGATGGGGTGATGAAGTTAGGAAATTTACAGGCGCAAGATGGAATACGCTAGCAC